>NC_053028.1:321996658-321996722 GCF_003073215.2 Triticum urartu
TGAGGAGCACCGGTATGAGAAGGCATTTGAAACAAGGGAAGGATATGATCAATAAAGCTTGAAT
>NC_053028.1:322314083-322330035 GCF_003073215.2 Triticum urartu
GCGTTGAAGGTAATGGCAGTGTTGCTCCATGGATTTATTGTTGCAACTTGATAGACTTCGGCGAGGCTGCGGAGTGTTCTTTTTCGCATATTGTTTGATGCGAAAGTCTCGAAGACCGTGAGAACGGTACTGGTGTTCTCGGGCTGGTTTTCTGCGGCCTCCAGAATTAAGAGATCCTCGCCAATTTTGGCCACCTGCCGGAGTATCCAACATGCTCTAAGGCTGTGAGTTGGTGTGGCGTCCTCTGTACTATGAATTCTACAGGGTCCATCAAGCCACCTTTCCAGTACAGTTCCATGCCCTGTAGAGGGTTTTGGCTTTTTGGTGTTTATCCCGGGTGTCCTATGATGATGCACCCTTCTTAGTTCGGACGGGGTTACTATTCAAGGCCGGATTATCCCAAAATTTTATTTCGGTTTTCCAGGCGCTTTCCATCACAGTATTTTTGTACTATGGACGCCAAGTCAGCGAAGCGCGTAATATCACGACGACTTACGGGTGTTAAGGATCCCTCGTCCGTGCAATTACTGCAAAAAATTGTGATTGCGTCTTCCTCGCGGCAATCCTTTATCCTGTTCATAACCAGGAGGAATCTGGCCTAGTAATGATGTACTGTTTCCTCGGGCCTCTGCCTGATTTGGGAGAGATCGCTTATGTCCGGGTGGGCGGGTGTCGTTGAATCTGAAACCTCACCAAATCCAAGATTCGGAGGCCGAAGAGTTTCCGAACTCTGAAGTTTGGATTCTTGGATGTTGTCCAACGAATCTAGCACGTTGCCTGATCCTAGGCCCAGGTCTTGAGTGACATCCTCCCCTCCGCGGGTATCCGTCTTGGAGGAGTCGGGAATTCGGACGTAGCTAGTCCTTAAAATAGATGAAGGGTCGCCGCACTGCGCCTCTACCACGGCAACATGGTGGGTGACTTGGGGAGAGTTAATTTCTCTTAGATCGGGTTTAAGCCCAACCTGGTCGTAATCCGTAGCGACCCCGAGGGCGGCGATGCGATCCAAGAGCTCATTTACGGAAGAGAGCTCCATTGGATCTAGCTGCTCGACGAGCTCCGAGCTGACGTGTAGGTTGCTTTTGATGACCCGAGAGGTCACCGTCGACGCAACAGCCGAACAGGTGGTCATGAGGAAACCACCTAGCCAGAGGGTCTGGCCAACAGCCCAGGCTCCGTTAGCAACGGCACCGTCTTTAAAGACGGGACGAGGCATCCTTCGTGATTGTGACGGCACAGAGGAACTCTCAATGAAAGCACCAATGTCGGTGTCAAAACCGGCAGATCTCGGGTAGGGGGTCCCAAACTGTGCGTCTAGGTCGGATGGTAACAGGAGACAGGGGACACTTTGTTTTACCCAGGTTCGGGCCCTCTCGATGGAGGTAATACCCTACTCCTGCTTGATTAATATTGATGATATGGGTAGGACAAGAGTAGATCTACCACGAGATCAAGGAGGCTAAACCCTAGAAGCTAGCCTATGGTATGATTGTTGTGTATGGAGTTGATTGCCTACGGACTACAACCCTCCGGTTTATAGAGACACCGGATAGGGTTAGGGTTACACAGAGTCGGTTACAATGGTAGGAGATCTTGAATATCCGCATCTCCAAGCTTGCCTTCCACGCCAAGGAAAGTCCCATCCGGACACGGGACGAAGTCTTCAATCTTGTATCTTCATAGTCCAGGAGTCCGGCTGAAGGTATAGTCCGGCTACCCGAACACCCCTAATCCAGGACTCCCTCATCATTATAGAGCATTGTCCCGTGAGGAAAGGATGTGAGACTATGATTCCCCCACAAGTCGGGATGAGACTCCGGACGAAAATAAAAAAATAAAAAAAGAGAAAGGCCATAAAAAAGAGGAGAAGGCCCCAAAAAATGAGAGTAAAAGAGAGAAGGGACAATGCTAATATCCTTTTACCACACTTCTGCTTCAAAGTAGCACCGTGATCTTCATGATAGAGAGTCTCCTATGTTTTCACTTTCATATACTAGTGGGAATCTTTCATTATAGAACTTGGCTTGTATATTCCAATGATGGGCTTCCTCAAAATGCGCTAGGTCTTCGTGAGCAAGCAAGTCGGATGCACACCCACTTAGTTTCTTTTTGAGCTTTCATACACTTATAGCTCTAGTGCATCCGTTGCATGGCAATCCCTACTCTCTCACATGGATGGCAATCCCTACTCTCTCATATTGATATCTATTGATGGGCATCTCCATAGCCCGTTGATACGCCTAGTTGATGTGAGACTATCTTCTCCTTTTTGTCTTCTCCACAACCACCATTCTATTCCACCTATAGTGCTATGTCCATGGCTCACGCTCATGTATTGCATGAAGATTGAAAAAGTTTGAGAACATCAAAAGTATGAAATAATTGCTTGGCTTGTCATCGGGGTTGTGCATGATTTAAATACTTTGTGTGGTGAAGATGGAGCATAGCCAGACTATGTGATTTTGTAGGGGTAGCTTGATTTGACCATGTTATTTTGAGGAGACATGATTGCTTTATTAGTATGCTTGAAGTATTATTATTTTTATGTCAATATTAAACTTTAGTCTTGAATCTCATGGATCTGAATATTCTTGCTACAATAAAGAAGATTACATTGATAAATATGCTAGGTAACATTCCACATCAAAAATTCTGTTTTTATCATTTACCTACTCGAGGACGAGCATGAATTAAGCTTGGGGATCCTGATACATCTCCAACGTATCTATAATTTTTGATTGTTCCATGCTATTATATTATCTCTTTTGGATGTTTATGGGCTTTATTATGCACTTTTATATTATTTTTGGGACTAACCTATTACCCAGAGCCCAGTGCCAGTTTCTGTTTTTCCCTTGTTTCAGTGTTTCACAGAAAAGGAATATCAAACGGAGTCCAAACGGAATGAAACCTTGGGGAAGCGTTTTTAAACGAACGATCCGAGCCAGAGACTTGAGTGAAGTCAAGGAAGCTTCGAGGTGGCCACGAGGCAGGGAGGCGCGCCTGCCCCCTGGCGCGCCCCCACCCTCGTGGGCCCCTCGTGGCTCCCCTGACCGACTTCTTTCGCTATATATATAATCACACATCGGGATCGCTTCAGTAGCAACAGTACGCAGGGAATCGCTCGATTATTCGGACGTTCAGTTAACAGCCTTTCAACGATCTAGCCTCGGTGTTCAGAACCGCACGAATTAGCCCCCTTGAAACACATCGACGAGAATCACAAGCTAGCAGGCGGGTAGTTCCCAGATCTTCTAAGAACCAACGCCAAGCCCTCCGGAGTTCAGCTCTACCACGCCAGAGCGCGCGCGTAACAACACACACTATCGCTAGAGCCCAACGCCTGCGTTCACGAGAGCCAATGAGCCTCGCACACAGCGCGTACGCTACTGTACGAGAGAAACGCGCATCGCTCGGCGCCCCCACCTCCCGTAACCGGGAACTCCCCGAAAATTTTCCTCGCCCTCGCTTCTACCATGGTTTTTTCCGTCATGGACGGCCCAAAGAATGTCATGTAGCTGCGTCTCCAGCCCGCCCAGGATGAAAAGCCCATTTTCTGTCATGATTTTTTGTCATAGGAAGTAGGAGCCCACCACATCTATGATGATACCGGGTTTTGTCACAATTATCGTCATAGAAGTGTCATATATAGACAGAAAAAAAATTCGTTCGGCCCAAAATGTCACGTATGTGTCTTTTTTTTGTAGTGTAGAAGGATGCAAAGGAAAGTATATTGATATGCATGTATTATGTGTACCTTCTACAAATCATAATTCGGCCACTGGGAGTATATTGATATGGTTATGTTGCTAACATTTGCAACTCGAAACAGGGGCTACGGATTAAGCAAGATTGGCTAAGGACGAGTGTGACGATGCGTGTGGGAAATGGTTCCAAAGTTCGATGTGATCGCCGTCGGCACGCTACCTCTACTATCTACCTTCGGGATTAGTTTTAGACCTAAATAATTGTTATTTGGTGCTAGTTGAGCATGAACATTATATCTGGATCTTGTTTGATGCGAGACGTTATTCATTTAAATCAGAGAATAATGGTTGTTCTATTTATATGAGTAATATCTTTTATGGTCATGCACCCTTGATGAGTGGTCTATTTTTACTGAATCTTCGATAGTAGTGATACATACACAGTATTGAAGCCAAAAGATGCAAAGTTAATAATGATAGTGCAACTTATTTGTGGCACTGCCGTTTAGGTCATATTGGTGTAAAGCGCATGAAGAAACTCCATGCTGATGGGCTTTTGGAATCACTTGATGCTTGAACCATGCCTCATGGGCAAGATGACTAAGACTCCGTTCTCTGGAACAATGGAGCGAGCAAGACTTATTGGAAATAATACATACTGATGTATGCGGTCAATCGAAGTGTTGAGGCTCGCGGCGGGTATCGTTATTTTCTGACCTTCACAGATGATTTGAGCAGATATGGGTATATCTACTTAATGAAACATAAGTCTGAAACATTTGAAAAGTTCAAAGAATTTCAGAGTGAAGTGGAAAATCATCGTAACAAGAAAATAAAGTTTCTACGATCATCGTGGAGGTGAATATTTGAGTTATGAGTTTGGTCTTCATTTGAAACAATGTGGAATAGTTTTGCAACTCACGCCACCTGGAACACCAACGTAATGGTGTGTCCGAACATCGTAACCGTACTTTATTAGATATGGTGCGATCTATGATGTCTCTTACCGATTTACCATCGTTTTGGGGTTATGCTTAGAGAGGCTGCATTCACGTTAAATAGGGCACCATCTAAATCCGTTGAGACGACACCATATGAACTGTGGTTTGGCAAGCTGTCATTTCTTAAAGTTTGGGGCTGCGATGCTTATGTGAAAAAGCTTCAACCTGATAAGCGAACCCAAATCGGAGAAATGTGTCTTCATAGGATACCCAAAGGACAGTTGGGTACACCTTCTATCACAGATCCAAAGGCAAGATATTTCGTTGCTAAGAATGGATCCTTTCTAGAGAGGAGTTTCTCTCGAAAGAAGTGAGTGGGAGGAAAGTAGAACTTGATGAGGTAATTGTACCTTTCCCGAATTGGAAAGTAGTTCATCACAGAAATCAGTTCCAGTGATTCCTACACCAATTAGTGAGGAAGCTAATGATGATGATCATGAAACTTCAGATCAAGTTACTACTGAACCTCGTAGGTCAACCAGAGTACGGTCCGCACCAGAGTGGTACGGTAATCCTGTTCTGAGTCATGTTACTAGACCATGACGAACCTACGAACTATGAGGAAGCGATGATGAGCCCAGATTCTCGAAATGGCTTGAGGCCATGAAATCTGAGATGGGATCCATGTATGAGAACAAAGTGTGGACTTTGGTTGACTTGCCCGATGATCGGCAAGCCATAGAGAATAAATGGATCTTCAAGAATGACGCTGAACGGTAATGTTATGTCTACAAAGCTCGACTTGTTGCGAAAGGTTTTCGACAAATTCAAGGAGTTGACTACGATGAGACCTTCTCACCCGTAACGATGCTTAAGTCTGTCGAATCATGTTAGCAATTGCCGCATTTTATGATTATGAAATTTGGCAAATGGATGTCAAAACTGCATTCCTTAATGGATATCTTAAAGAAGAGTTGTATATGATGCAACCAGAAGGTTTTGTCGATCCTAAAGGTGCTAACAAAGTGTGCAAGCTCCAGCGATCCATTTATGGACTGGTGCAAGCCTCTCGGAGTTGGAATATACGCTTTGATAGTGTGATCAAAGCATATGGTTTTTATACAGACTTTTGGAGAAGCCTGTATTTACAAGAAAGTGAGTGGGAGCTCTGTAGCATTTCTAATATTATATGTGGATGACATATTGTTGATTGGAAATAATACAAATTTCTGGATAGCATAAAAGGATACTTGAATAAGAATTTTTCAATGAAAGACCTCGGTGAAGCTACTTACATATTGGGCATCAAGATCTATAAAGATAGATCAAGACGCTTGATAAGACTTTCGATGAGTACATACCTTGATAAGATTTTGAAGGAGTTCAAAATGGATCAGTCAAAGAAGGAGTTCTTGCTGAGTTGTAAGGTGTGAAGTTGAGTAAGACTCAAACCGACCACGCAGAAATAGAAAAGAGAATGAAAGTCATTCCCTATGCCTCAGCCATAGTGTTCGTATGCCATGCTGTGCAGACCCTTGAGGTTCGAACACTTGGGTGCGCGCGGAGATTTCGCCTCCTACCTACATGCACCCCTCCGCCTCGCTAAGATCTAAACTTTGGAAAGAACAACACAAGAGACACAGGGTTTATACTGGTTCGGGCCACCGTTGTGGTGTAATACCCTACTCCAGTGTGTGGTGTGTGGATTGCCTCTTGGGCTGATGATGATGAACAATACAAGGAAGAACAGCCTCGTGAGGGTCTATTCCTGGCTGGGGAGATGAACTGCTGGGAGGAGTTCAGTCACCTTTCTCTCTCTCTCTCTCTGATCGAAACCCCTCTCTTTCCTTCCAACCTCTCGGCCCCCTTTGCTCTGTGGGTGGCTGGTCCTATTTATAGAGGCCCTGGTCCTCTTCCCAAATATCGAGCGGGAAGGGAGCCAACAATGGCAGGCTAATTTGAAGGGGGACAGCTAGTATCAGCTATCTTGACAAAAGTAGTCTTCGCCTGCGCAAAGCTCTGGTGATGACGCCGTCTTGGGCTCCACGACGACCTCCATCTCGTAGTCCTCCTGGTCTTGGTCTCGTTGCACCGAAATGGCAACCTTTGCCTGACGCCTCGGTATTCCGTGGCTGCGCTTGCCCCCTTCGCACCAAAGAGGAAGGGAGGACACTGCGCGGGCTGGCACCCGCCTGGCACCCCCGGTCGTCATGGCTTGCGTCACGGGCACCTCGTGAGGTACCCCGCCTTGATCTCTCCACCTCCTCATGAGCTAGCCTGACGAGGTCGCGCCTAAGGAAGCTTCGCGTCATCCGCCCCACGAGGCTTGGCCCCTCGCGAGGGTCTTGGATTTGTGTTGATGAAGATGGGCCGCGCTGGGCCCCCCTTTGAGCCACGCCGCAGGCTGCAGGCAGGCAAGTCTGGGGACCCCCGTCCCAGAACGTCGACAGCCATAGGTTCTATAAAGTATGTTATGCTGTGTACCAGACCTATTGTATACCTTAGCATGATTTTGGCAAGGGAGTGAAATAGTGATCTAGGAGTAGATCACTAGACAATGGTCAAAGTTATCCTTAGTTACCTAAGAGGACTAAGGAAATATTTCTCAGTTATGGAGGTAATAAAGAGTTCGTCGTAAAGGGTTACATCGATGCAAGCTTTGACACTGATCCAGATGACTCTGAGTCTCAATCTGGATAAATATTGAAAGTGGGAGCAATTAGCTAGAGTAGCTCCATGCAAAGCATTGTAGATATAGAAAATTTGCAAAATACATGCGGCACTGAATTTGGCAGACCCATTGACTAAACTTCTCTCACAAGCAAAACATGATCACACCATAGTACTCTTTGGGTGTTAATAAGATGGCAATGTGAACTAGATTATTGACTCTAGTAAACCCTTTGGGTGTTGGTCACATGGCGATGTGAACTATGGGTGTTAATCACATGGTGATGTGAACTATTGGTGTTAAATCACATGGCGATGTGAACTAGATTATTGACTCTAGTGAAAGTGGGAGACTGAAGGAAATATGCCCTAGAGGCAATAATAAAGTTGCTATTTATATTTCCTTATATCATGATAAATGTTTATTATTCATGTTAGAATTGTATTAACCATAAACTGAGTACATGTGTGAATACATAGACAAAACAGAGTGTCCCTAGTATGCCTCTACTTGACTAGCTCGTTAATCAAAGATGGTTAAGTTTCCTGATCATAGACATGTGTTGTCATTTGATGAACGGCATCACATCATTAGAGAATGATGTGATGGACAAGACCCATCCATTAGCTTAGCATAATGATCGTTTAGTTTTATTGCTATTGCTTTCTTCATGACTTATACATATTCCTCTGACTATGAGATTATGCAACTCCCGACAGAGGAACACGTTGTGTGCTATCAAACGTCACAACGTAACTGGGTGATTATAAAGATGCTCTATAGGTGTCTCTGAAGTTGTTTGTTGAGTTGACATAGATAAAGATTAGGATTTGTCACTCCGTGTATCGGAGAGGTATCTCTGGGCCCTCTCGGTAATGCACATCACTCTAAGACTTGCAAGCAATGTGACTAATGAGTTAGTTGCGGGATGATGCATTATGGAACGAGTAAAGAGACTTGCCGGTAACGAGATTGAACTATGTATAAGGATACCGATGATCGAATCTCGGGCAAGTAACATACTGATGACAAAGGGAATAACGTATGTAGTTATCCAGTTTGACCAATAAAGATATTCATAGAATATGTAGGAGACAATATGAGCATCTAGGTTCCGCTATTGGTTATTGATCGGAGACATGTCTCAGTCATGTCTACATAGTTCTCGAACCCGTAGGGTTTGTGTCGGATTTCGGGTTCCGGCAAAACCCTTGAGGTTCGAACACTGGGGTGCGCACGAAGATCTCTCCTCCCTCTAGCCACGCCCTCACCTCAATCTCTAGGCTTAGCGCGTCGAACTCGAAGAACAAAGGGACACAAGATTTATACTGGTTCGGCCACCGATGTGGTGTAATACCCTACTCAAGTGTGGTGTGGTGGATTGCCTCTTGGGCTGAGGATGAATAGTTACAAGGGAAGAACAGCCTCCTGAGGAGAGGTGCTCTTGTGCTTGGTGAGTTGATGCGGTAGAGGATCGCCCCTCTCGTCCCCGATGAGCCTCTTCCTTCTAAGGTGGTGGCTAGTCCTATTTATAGTGGCCAGGGTCCTCTTCCCAAATATTAGGCGGGAAGGGATCCCACAACGGCCAGTTTGAAGGGGGGCAGCTAGTACAAGTTATCCTGACAAAAGATGGTCTTCGCCTGCCAAAGGCTCTGGTGACGACGCCGTCCTGGGCTCCAAGGTGACCCCCGCCCTGCCGTCCTGCGCTTGCCTCTTTAGCACCAAAGAGGAAACGAGGACAGTGTGCGCACTGGCGCCCGCCTGGCCTTGGTCGTTATGGCTTGCGTCACAGGAACCTCGCGAAGGTGCCCCTTGCCTTGATCTCTCCGCCCCTCGCGAGCCAGCCTGGTGAGGCCGCCCCTGGAGGTCTTAGCGTCACCCGCCTCGCGAGGCTTGGCCCCTCGCAAGGGTCTTGAGTGTTTGCTGGTGAAGATGGTCCGTGTAGGGCCGCTGGTGGAGCCACACCGTGGGCCGCGGGCAGGCAAGACTGGGGACCCCTGTTCCCTGGACGCCGACAGTAGCCCCCGGGACCAAGGCACGCTCGGACTTGGCTTCGAGGCGAAGCCAAGGGGCAAGTGCGAAGCGCCGCGGGCCCCAACAGCCCGCGGCCTCGTTTGACGCGTGGCGGTTGATTGGACGTGGGCGTCTCCGCTTCCCCACGCAGCCTTGATATCTGCCTGGCTAGGCGGCCACCGGGACTTACACAGTTATCCCCCCCATTGCTGGTGATGCACCCCTCCAACTCTCATGCCTTTCCGAAACAATAACCTCCTCTTCCAATCTGTCCCAAGCTCGGCCCTCCTCGCTGCCATGGCGCCCTGGCGAACGGAGAAGGAAAAGAAGAAGCATCAGTCTTCAGCTGGGCCGCCCCAGGCCGTTGAACCCGCCGTTGGACGGTCACTAGTGCTCAACCAGGAAGCCATGGACAAGGTCCATCCTGCGCTCGCTGCTGACTTCAACGAATGGGGGAGGACGGTGGCCTGGCCCGCATCACGCACCTCCGTCGATAGGATAGCACCGAGGTTCCATTCCTCGTTGACGCCCTATGGGCTGGCCTGGTTCCTCCTTTCTCTGCCTTCTTCAACGCCACGCTCTCCCCCTATCAGATCCATACGTTGCAACTGGATCTCCAATCAGTCTCTGGTGTAGAGTAGGAACCCTAGGGGCCGATCTTTCACAAAAGGAGCGGATCCCGCGATGAACACGAAGAACACAAGGGGAAAACAAGGGGAAACACAAGGGAAAACACGAGAGAGTCACTAAACCAACACAAGATAGTCACACATGTGCTAGATCCTCGGATACACAAGAGTTCACATGGTACACGATCAACTAGGGACGATACAAGGGTAGCCGGTCTTCTCCGTGAGGAGGTCTTAAAGTTCTTCTCTGCAAGGAGGTCTTGAATCCAAAGGGATCTTCTCCGAAGAGGCCGCGGTCTCTCTAGTGGAGTAGATCCGATGTGGATGAGCAATGCTCTATATCACAAATGAGCTAAACCAATGCTGACCTAGCTAGGTGGAGGGAGAGGTCTATTTATAGTCTTAATGCAAATGGGGGGCAAAGTGAAGGGGTACATGTTGGGTTTCGTAGTAATTTCAAAAAAAATTCCTACGCACACGCAAGATCATGGTGATGCATAGCAACGAGAGGGGGAGAGTGTGATCTACGTACCCTTGTAGATCGACAACGGAAGCGTTAACTTGGTTGATGTAGTCGTACGTCTCCACGGCCCGACCGATCAAGCACCAAAACTACGGCACCTCCGAGTTCTAGCACACGTTCAGCTCAATGATGATCCTCGGACTCCGATCCAGCAAAGTGTCGGGGAAGAGTTCCGTCAGCACGAGGCATGGTGACGATCTTGATGTACTACCGTCGCAGGGCTTTGCCTAAGCACCGCTACAATATTATCGAGGACTATGGTGGAAGGGGGCACCGCACACGGCTAAGAATATGATCACGTGGATCAACTTGTGTGTCTAGGGGTGCCCCTTGCCTCCGTATATAAAGGATCCAAGGGGGGGTGCGGCCGGCCCTAGTAGGAGGCGCGCAGGAGGAGTCCTACTCCTACCGGGAGTAGGACTCCCCTCCCTTTCCTTGTCCAATTAGGAGAGGGGGAAGGAAGGGAGAGAGGAGAGGGGGGCGCCGCCCCTCCCTCCTTGTCCAATTCGTACTAGGGGGAGAGGGGGCGCACGGCCTGCCCTGGCAGCCCCTCCTCTTCTCCACTTTAGGCCCATGAGGCCCATTAACCCCCCGGGGGGTTCCGGTAACCCCCCGGTGCTCCGGTTTTATCTGAAACTTCCCCGGAACACTTCTGGTGTCTGAATATAGCCGTCCAATATATCAATCTTTATGTCTCGACCATTTCGAGACTCCTCGTCATGTCCGTGATCACATCCGGGACTCCGAACTAACTTCGGTACATCAAAACTCATAAACTCATAATATAACTGTCATCGAAACCTTAAGCGTGCGGACCTTACGGGTTCGAGAATAATGTAGACATGACCGAGACACGTCTCCGGTCAATAACCAATAGCGGAACCTGGATGCTCATATTGGCTCCTACATATTCTACGAAGATCTTTATCGGTCAGACCGCATAACAACATACGTTGTTCCCTTTGTCATCGGTATGTTACTTGCCCGAGATTCGATCGTCGGTATCTCAATACCTAGTTCAATCTCGTTACCGGCAAGTCTCTTTACTCGTTCCGTAATACATCATCTCGCAACTAACTCATTAGTTGCACTGCTTGCAAGGCTTATGTGATGTGCATTACCGAGAGGGCCCAGAGATACCTCTCCGACAATCGGAGTGACAAATCCTAATCTCGAAATACGCCAACCCAACATGTACCTTTGGAGACACCTGTAGAGTACCTTTATAATCACCCATTTACGTTGTGACGTTTGGTAGCACACAAAGTGTTCCTCCGGCAAACGGGAGTTACATAATCTCATAGTCATAGGAACATGTATAAGTCATGAAGAAAGCAATAGCAACATACTAAACGATCGGGTGCTAAGCTAATGGAATGGGTCATGTCAATCGGATCATTCAACTAATGATGTGATCCCGTTAATCAAATGACAACTCTTTGTCCATGGTTAGGAAACATAACCATCTTTGATTAATGAGCTAGTCAAGTAGAGGCATACTAGTGACACTCTGTTTGTCTATGTATTCACACATGTATTATGTTTCCGGTTAATACAATTCTAGCATGAATAATAAACATTTATCATGATATAAGGAAATAAATAATAACTTTATTATTGCCTCTAGGGCATATTTCCTTCAGTCTCCCACTTGCACTAGAGTTAATAATCTAGATTACACAGTAATGATTCTAACACCCATGGAGCCTTGGTGCTGATCATGTTTTGCTCGTGGAAGAGGCTTAGTCAACGGGTCTGCAACATTCAGATCCGTATGTATCTTGCAAATCTCTATGTCTCCCACCTGGACTAGATCCCGGATGAAATTGAAGCATCTTTGATGTGCTTGGTTCTCTTGTGAAATCTGGATTCCTTTGCCAAGGCAATTGCACCAGTATTGTCACAAAAGATTTTCATTGGACCCGATGCACTAGGTATGACACCTAGATCGGATATGAACTCCTTCATCCAGACTCCTTCATTTGCTGCTTCCGAAGCAGCTATGTACTCTGCTTCACATGTAGATCCCGCCACAACGCTTTGTTTAGAACTGCACCAACTGATAGCTCCACCGTCTAATGTAAACACGTATCTGGTTTGCGATTTAGAATCGTCCGGATCAGTGTCAAAGCTTGCATCAACGTAACCTTTTACGATGAGCTCTTTGTCACCTCCATATATGAGAAACATATCCTTAGTCCTTTTCAGGTATTTCAGGATGTTCTTGACCGCTGTCCAGTGATCCACTCCTGGATCACTTTGGTACCTCCCTGCTAGACTTATAGCAAGGCACACATCAGGTCTGGTACACAGCATTGCATACATGATAGAGCCTATGGCTGAAGCATAGGGAACATCTTTCATTTTCTCTCTATCTTCTGCAGTGGTCGGGCATTGAGTCTTACTCAATTTCACACCTTGTAACACAGGCAAGAACCCTTTCTTTGCTTGATCCATTTTGAACTTCTTCAAAACTTTGTCAAGGTATGTGCTTTGTGAAAGTCCAATTAAGAGTCTTGATCTATCTCTATAGATCTTAATGCCTAATATGTAAGCAGATTCACCGAGGTCTTTCATTGAAAGACTCTTATTCAAGTATCCCTTTATGCTATCCAGAAATTCTATATCATTTCCAATTAGTAATATGTCATCCACATATAATATCAGAAATGCTACAGAGTTCCCACTCACTTTCTTGTAAATACAGGCTTCTCTAAAAGTCTGTATAAAACCAAATGCTTTGATCACACTATCAAAGCGTTTATTCCAACTCCGAGAGGCTTGCACCAGTCCATAAATGGATCGCTGGAGCTTGCACACTTTGTTAGCTCCCTTTGGATCGACAAAACCTTCTGGTTGCATCATATACAACTCTTCTTCCAGAAATCCATTCAGGAATGCAGTTTTGACATCCATCTGCCAAATTTCATAATCATAAAATGCGGCAATTGCTAACATGATTCGGATAGACTTAAGCATCGCTACGGGTGAGAAGGTCTCATCGTAGTCAATCCCTTGAACTTGCCGAAAACCTTTTGCGACAAGTCGAGCTTTGTAGACAGTAATATTAGCGTCAGCATCAGTCTTCTTCTTGAAGATCCATTTATTCTCAATTGCTTGCCGATCATCGGGCAAGTCAACCAAAGTCCATACTTTATTCTCATACATGGATCCCATCTCAGATTTCATGGCTTCAAGCCATTTTGCGGAATCTGGGCTCACCATCGCTTCTTCATAGTTCGTAGGTTCATCATGATCTAGTAGCATGACTTCCAGAACAGGATTACCGTACCACTCTGGCGTGGATCTCACTCTGGTTGATCTATGAGGTTCAGTAGTATCTTGTTCCGAAGTTTCATGATCATCATCACTAGCTTCCTCATTAACTGGTGTAGGTGTCACAGAAATAGTTTTCTGTGATGCACTACTTTCCAATAAGGGAGCAGGTACAGTTACCTCGTCAAGTTCTACTTTCCTCCCACTCACTTCTTTCGAGAGAAACTCCTTCTCCAGAAAGTTTCCGAACTTAGCAACAAAAGTCTTGCCTTCGGATATGTGATAGAAGGTGTATCCAATAGTCTCCTTTGGATATCCTATGAAGACACATTTCTCTGATTTGGGTTCAAGCTTATCAGGTTGAAGCTTTTTCACATAAGCATCGCAGCCCCAAACTTTCAGAAACGACAACTTTGGTTTCTTGCCAAACCATAGTTCATAAGGCGTCGTCTCAACGGATTTTGATGGTGCCCTATTTAATGTGAATGCGGCCGTCTCTAAAGCATAACCCCAAAACGATAGCGGTAAATCAGTAAGAGACATCATAGATCGCACCATATCTAGTAAAGTACGATTACGACATTCGGACACACCATTACGCTGTGGTGTTCCGGGTGGCGTGAGTTGCGAAACTATTCCACAATTTTTCAAATATACACCAAACTCGTAACTCAAATATTCTCCTCCACGATCAGATCGTAGAAACTTTATTTTCTTGCTACGATGATTTTCAACTTCACTCTGAAATTCTTTGAACTTTTCAAACGTTTCAGACTTATGTTTCATTAAGTAGATATACCCATATCTACTTAAGTCATCTGTGAAGGTGAGAAAATAACGATATCCGCCACGAGCCTCAATATTCATCGTACCACATACATCTGCATGTATGATTTCCAACAAATCTTTTGCTCTCTCCATAGTACCGGAGAACGGTGTTTTAGTCATCTTGCCCATGAGGCACGGTTTGCAAGTACCAAGTGATTCATAATCAAGTGGTTCCAAAAGTCCATCAGTATGGAGTTTCTTCATGCGCTTTACACCGATATGACCTAAATGGCACTGCCACAAATAAGTTGCACTATCATTATCAACTCTGCATCTTTTGGCTTCAACACTATGAATATGTGTGTCACTACTATCGAGATTCAATAAAAATAGACCACTCTTTAAGGGTGCATGACCATAAAAGATATTACTCATATAAATAGAACAACCATTATTCTCAGATTTAAATGAATAACCATCTCGCATCAAACAAGATCCAGATATAATGTTCATGCTTAACGCTGGCACCAAATAACAATTATTTAGGTCTAATATTAATCCCGAAGGTAGATGTAGAGGTAGCGTGCCGACTGCGATCACATCGACTTTGGAACCGTTTCCCACGTGCATCGTCACCTCGTCCTTATCCAATTTTCGCTTAATCCGTAGTCCCTGTTTCGAGTTGCAAATATTAGCAACAGAACCAGTATCAAATACCCAGGTGCTACTGCGAGCATTAGTAAGGTACACATCAATAACATGTATATCACATATACCTTTGTTCACATTGCCATCCTTCTTATCCGCCAAATACTTGGGGCAGTTCCGCTTCCAGTGACCAGTCTTCTTGCAGTAGAAGCACTCAGTTTCAGGCTTAGGTCCAGGTTTGGGTTTCTTCTCTTGAGTAGCAACTTGCTTGCTGTTCCTTTTGAAGTTCCCCTTCTTCTTCCCTTTGCCCTTTTTCTTGAAACTAGTGGTCTTGTTGACCATCAACACTTGATGCTCCTTCTTGATTTCTACCTCCGCAGCTTTCAGCATTACGAAGAGCTCGGGAATAGTCTTATTCATCCCTTGCATATTATAGTTCATCACGAAGCTCTTGTAGCTTGGTGGCAGTGATTGGAGAATTCTGTCAATGACGCAATCATCTGGAAGATTAACTCCCAATTGAATCAAGTGATTATTATACCCAGACATTTTGAGTATATGCTCACTGACAGAACTGTTCTCCTCCATCTTGCAGCTATAGAACTTATTGGAGACTTCATATCTCTCAATCCGGGCATTTGCTTGAAATATTAACTTCAACTCCTGGAACATCTCATATGCTCCATGACGTTCAAAACGTCGTTGAAGTCCCGATTCTAAGCCGTAAAGCATGGCACACTGAACTATCGAGTAGTCATCAGCTTTGCTCCTGCACT
>NC_053028.1:322331035-322344698 GCF_003073215.2 Triticum urartu
CACTCCATGCAAATCACGGTACCCGCATTATCAAAAGATTGCATACGCGGTATTCATGGCATCCCGGAAGCTACGACACTACTTTCAAGAGTGTTCCATAACAGTAGCCTCGGAAGTACCACTCAACGATATTATCAACAACCGCGATGCAACGGGCCGGATTGCAAAATGGGCCATCGAGCTTCTCCCGTTCGATATAACCTATAAGCCACGGCGAGCTATTAAATCGCAAGTTTTGGCCGACTTCGTCGCAGAATGGACGGAGGCCGAGCTCCCTAAAGAGTACGGCACATATTCAAACTGGATTATGCATTTCGACGGCTCCAAAATGTTGGCCGGACTGGGGGCCGGCGTCGTCCTGACGTCCCCCACAGGAGACACAGTCCAATATGTGCTCCAGATCATGTACCCCCCACATCTTTTTGGAAAGATTGTTCAAGCCATCCGTAGCATGGGAGGGGGAACCCGCAAATAACAGCCCGGACCCAGCCGCACCACTCGACGCCGAACAATCTGACACAATTGGAGGCTCTGCCAACTGAAATTACACCTTCAGCCCACGTAATAATGGCGGTTATCGCCCCGTGGACAGAACCATTCCTAGCCTACCTTACTAGGCAGGAACTCCCGGAGGACCAAAACGAGGCCCGCTGCATAGTGCGGCGATCTAAAGCCTATAGAGTCCATGAGGGAGAGCTTTATAAGAAAAGCACTACCGGAGTCCTTCAAAGGTGCATCTCCGAAGAGGAAGGGCGGAACCTTCTGGCTGAAATTCATGCCGGACTCGGTGGTCACCACGCCGCTGCTCGGTCCCTTGTTAGCAAGGCTTTCCGTACAGGCTTTTATTGGCCGACGGCCCGGGCAGACGCTCAGGACCTAGTCCAACGATGCGCTGGTTGCCAACTTTTTGCCAACCAAAGCCATATGCCACCCACCGCACTCCAAACTATACCCATCACCTGGCCTTTTGCGGTCTGGGGGCTTGACATGGTCGGACCCCTTAAAGGTGGGACCGATAGGAAAAAATACTTACTGGTCATGGTGGATAAAGTTCACCAAATGGATAGAAGCCAAGCCTGTTAAAACGGCCGAATCCGGACCTGTGATAGACTTCATATCCGGGGTTGTACACCGTTATGGCGTCCCCCACAGCATCATAACCGATAACGGTACAAACTTTACCGCCGACGAGGTAAAACTCTGGTGCAAAAACATGGGCATCAAGCTCGATTATGCTTCCGTCTATCACCCACAAACCAACGGCCAGGTCGAACGTGCAAATGGTCTTATCATGAGCGGCATTAAACCCAGACTGGTGCGGTCCCTCAAGGAATCTAACACGCACTGGGTAGAGGAGCTCGACTCCGTGCTATGGGGGCTGCGGACCACGCCAAATCGCACCACCGGATACACACCATTTTTTATGGTGTACGGCGCAGAGGCAGTTCTGCCCTGCGACATAATTCATGACTCACCTAGAGTGCGCATGTACGAAGAAAGAGAAGCCGAGCTCGATCGGCAGGACAACTTGGACGCCTTGGAGGAGGAGCGCGATGTGGCAAAAGCCCGTTCCGCATTTTATCAACAGCAGGCCCGAAGATATCAAAGCAGAGAAGTACGGGCCAAAAATTACAATGTTGGCGAACTAGTTCTACGCCTGCCGGATAAGAAAAAGGACAAACTCAAGCCCAAGTGGGAAGGTCCATTCATAATCGACCAAGTCCTGACTGGTGGGGCGTACCGCCTGCGAGATGCGTCGAACAACCGACTCGAGCCGAACCCGTGGAACGCCACCCGTCTCCGAAGATTCTATGCCTAGCGCCGGACTCTGTGTTCGTCTCCTTCCTCTGTCCATCCCTTTTTGTATTTTTCTGTCTTACATTTCTCTCCTTCCCATTTTTTTCTTTCATAGCCCTTAAAGGCTCATCTAGTGACGCGCCACTCGCGCTCATTAAACCTGGGGGCTTCTTTAACAGAAGCTTATTTATACGGGCTTCACGCCCAACACATGCGTCAAACTTCCGCATGTACCTTTTTTCACCATTATATGCATCGATATGACTTAAGTTTTGGCCAAGCTGGGTTGCCTGGCTCCTGTGCTTACCCCTACGTTCCCGATTGTTCGGCTAGGCAGTAAAGGGAGCACCTCTGCGATTGTTACTGCCGGGTCAGCCGGATGTGTACCTCAGACTGTGAAACAAGAAATTCGACAGGTAACCCGGTACAACAAGACAATTCGACAGGTTAAAACAAGACCAGCAACACCGCCCGAATGTGCCGACAAATCCCGATAGGAGCTGCACATATCTCTTTCTCAGGGCACACTCAGATGAGCCAGACGTCGGGTAAGCCAGCCCAGAGTTGCCCCTGGTAGCCTCGGACATCGCTCAGTGGGACCAACACTCAGAGGAGCACTGGCCCAGGGGGGGTTAAAATAAGATGACCCTTGAGTCTGCAGAACCCAAGGGAAAGAAAAGGCTAGGTGGCAAATGGTAAAACCAAGGTTGGGCATTGCTGGAAAAGCTTTAATCAAGGCGAACTATCAAGGGGTTCCCATTATAACCCAACCGCGTAAGGAACGCAAAATCCGGGAACATAACACCGATATGACGGAAACTAAGGCGGCAAGAGTGGAACAAAACACTAGGCGAGAGGCCGAGCCTTCCACCCTTTACCAAGTATATAGATGCATTAAGATAACATAGTAATATAATGATATCCCAACAAGTAAATAAATGTTCCAACAAGGAACGGCCTCCAATCTTCACCTGCAACTAGCAACGCTATAAGAGGGGCTGAGCAAAGCGGTAACATAGCCAATCAACGATTTGCTAGGACATGGTGGGTTAGAGGTTTCAGACATGGCAATTGGGAGGCTGACAAGCAAAAGGTAGGCATCGTAGCATTGGCATAGCAAGAGCGAGCAAACTAGCATAGCAAAGATAGTAGTGATTTCGAGGGTATGATCATCTTGCCTGCACAGTTGTCAGAGTTGACTGGATCCTCACAAGCAAACTCAACGGGATCCTCGGTAGCGAACTCGTCTCCCGGCTCTACCCAACAAGACAAACAAGCAACAAGGATACAATCAACCACGTGCAAGACCAAGCAATAGGATGAAATGATGATATGCTATGCGGGATGCGATGCGGGATGCAAAATGCAAGATATGACAGGAAATGCATGAACCTGGCCTCAACTTGGAATTCCAAGGGTGCCACTGGATAGAGGGGATGAAATCGCTTGAAAACGATATAAAGATCATTGGAATCGGAGTTACGGTTTGGAAATGGCAAGCGTTTTAAGATATGACACCGGTCTGCGATTTACAGCAAGTAGGCATCTAAATGCAACGAAATGAACATGCTACAGCCACCAAACATGAAAACAAAATACATGGAGTGATTGTACACAAGATGGTTAACAAAACACTAGCACTGAGCCATAGGCAAATTCATCCATTAAGAGGTTCAAACAAGCATGGCAAAAATGAATATGCAAAACAGATTCCAGACTTAGTGAAATTAACACTAGCCTGAAATTTCAGATCACGATGCTCTCTTTGGAGCAGCAAAACAACATGATAAATGACCTGAACATGACAAGTAAGAACATGGCATGGAGCTACTCAACAAGCTTAACAAAACACCCAAAGTGACCTGGGGCCAAAAGGGTTCACAAAATACTCTACCGAGCTCACGAACATAGCTCGAACACAATCAGTTTTCAGACTTAGTGAAAACTGAGACATGCTGAAATTATAACTCACGAAGGCATGTAAACGAGCTCGATGCACTCACTACGGTGCAAGTCATGGCAAGGCAAGCATATAACCAGCAATAAGGCACAATATTCTAGCTACACATGGCAAGAACAAAGGCATAGCATGCATGGAACACTAACGGTAGCATCGGCAAAATCGCAAACAAGTTGACGATCTGCCCAGATTAACAACGAAGCAAAAGTTGAGCTCGATTGAGTCAACCTAGAGCACTCCAATATGCAAACAAAGACATGGATGGATAGAGCATAACATAAATATCAAAACTCCCTTACTGATCATCCTCAAAAGAGGCACGGATCACTAGGAAACAAGCTGGACATATGGCATCACGAACTAAAATATCCCAGACTTAGTGAAAATCACTAAGTCCCTGAAATCAGCAATCTCAGGTACCTCTCTTCGCAAGCTTGCACAAGACAACACACACATCCTAAAAATGCATGGGTGGCACCTCTGGAAAGAAGACAAAATGCTTAACAATTCATCCCAAAGGGGCACAGGCATATCATGCACGGATTAAACATGGCAAAAATGACAAAAGTGCATGATGAACTAACGGATCTGCAATTTAACTCACGAAGCCTCCTTCTAACAGCATTTTGGGCAACTCAAATGCAAATGATGCAATGGAATGAAATGATGTACATGTCGAGACGAAGATTTTGATATATCATATGCCCAAAACGGAGCTACGGTTGCGGAGATACGAGCAGTCAAACATCGCATAAAAAACTAGGGACTTAGTGAAAAAAAACTACCCCAGGATCCAGATCTAGGGTTCGGGCACGCGGCCCGAGACGGCGGCGGATCCCGCCGGGATTCCTGTAGACGACGGCGGCGGCCGGAGAGGAAGTGGCCGGAGCGGGGAGGGGGGGCCGGACGGCGAGGAGGAAGCGGCGCGGCGGGCGGTCGCCAGAGCCGGGAGCTCCTCTCCCTGGCGCGGGCGCCGGCGAGGGCTTGGGGCGGCGGGGCGAGGTGCTCCGGGCGGCGGCCGGCAATGGCGCCGCGGCGGCCGGAGCGGGCGAGCGTCGCCGGGCGCGGGGGCGGCGACTGGAGGAGGAGGCGGGCGGCGGAGCGGGCCGGGAGGGCCCCGCACGGGCCTCGCGGGCCCGCGGGCGGCGGCGAACTGGGGACCGGCCCCGGGACACGTGGCGGCGGCGGATTCGTCCCGCGGAGCCGGGCGGACACGTCCGGCGCGTGATTTTTCTGTCCGGCGGCGGCGGGAGGAGTTGGATCTAGGGTTAGGGGGGAGGAGAACCGTGGATTTCGGAGGGGGGTGTATATATAGGCATAGAGGGAGCTAGGAGAGTCCAAATGAGGTGCGGTTTTCGCCCACGCGATCGTGATCGAACGCTCTAGGACATGGAGCAGAGTTTGGTGGGTTTTGGGCCAAATTTGGGGGGTGTTGGGCTGCAACACACACGAGGCCTTTTCGGTCCCTCGGTTAACCGTTGGAGTATCAAACGAAGTCCAAATGATACGAAACTTGACAGGCGGTCTACCGGTAGTAAACCAAGGCTGCATGACAAGTCTCGGTACAATCCGGAAATGTTTAATCCCCACACACGAAAGAAAGCTCGAAATGGCCACCGGAGGAGAACGAAGCGCCGGAATGCAAAACGGACAACGGGGAAAATGCTCGAATGCATGAGATGAACATGTATGCAAATGCAATGCACGAGATGACATGATAAGAGATGCACGGAAAAGAAAAACACACACGGAGACAAAGACCCGAACCCGAGAAATAAATATAACTTAACACCGGAAAGGGCAAGAGTTGGATACAAATAGGGAAAGTTACATCCGGGGTGTTACAACACTCCACCACTACGAAAAGATCTCGTCCCGAGATCTAGGACTGAAAGAACTCCGGGTACTCAGAACGGAGGTGATCCTCGTGTTCCCAGGTAGCTTCACGGTCGGAATGGTGAGACCACTTGACTTTGAGAAATTTGATTGACTTGTTGCGAGTCTTGCGTTCAGTCTCTTCAAGAATAGCAACTGGGTGCTCACGATAGGAGAGATCTTCTTGGATCTCAATGTCCTCGAAGTTGACGGTGCGGTCAGGAGTCTTGAAGCACTTTCGAAGCTGAGAGACGTGGAACACATCATGAACATTTGCAAAGTTTGAAGGAAGCTCGAGTTGATAGGCGAGGTCGTCTCTCTTGCTGACAATGTTGAAAGGTCCCACGTATCTAGGGGCAAGCTTCCCTTTGATACCGAAGCGACGAGTACCTTTCATAGGAGAGACACGGAGGTAAACATGATCTCCGATCTCGAAAGCCAAATCACGGTGCTTACTATCATAGTAGCTCTTCTGGCGGGATTGGTCTGCTTTGAGGTTACCACGAATGACTTTGCACATTTCTTCTGCTTCTGTGATTAAGTCATTACCCAGCAGCTGACGTTCACCGGTTTCAGACCAGTTGAGAGGGGTACGGCACTTCCTGCCATACAGAATTTCAAATGGGGCCTTGCCTGAACTTGCTTGAAAACTATTGTTGTATGAGAATTCAGCATAAGGAAGGCAGTCCTCCCACTTCATGCCGAAGGAGATCACACAAGCCCTGAGCATATCTTCAAGAATCTGGTTGACACGCTCGACTTGACCGCTTGTTTGAGGATGGAAAGCAGTGCTGAAGCGGATGTTGGTACCCATGGCCTTCTGAAAAGAATCCCAAAACTTCGAGGTAAAGATGCTGCCACGGTCTGAAGAGATCACTTGAGGAATACCGTGCAGAGAGACAATGCGAGAGGTATAGAGTTCCGCCAATTGAGCTGCAGTGATCGACTCTTTGATAGGCAGAAAATGAGACACTTTGGTGAGCTTGTCGATGACAACAAATATAGCATCATTGCCACGCTTGGACTTTGGAAACCCAGTCACGAAGTCCATTTCAATGTGGTCAAACTTCCATTCTGGAATGGCAAGAGGTTGGAGGAGACCAGCTGGCCTTTGGTGTTCTGCCTTCACTCTTCTGCAGACATCACATTCATTCACGAATTGAGCGATCTCGCGCTTCATTCGAGTCCACCAATAAGCTTGCTTGAGATCCTGATACATCTTCGTATTACCAGGGTGGATGGAGAGGAGAGAGTTGTGAGCCTCGTTCATGATCACTTTACGAAGTTCACCTTTGGGCACAACAATACGATCCTCGAAGAAGAGAGTGTCCTTGTCATCAAGGCGGTAGCACTTGTACTTGGACTGACTCTTGGCAATCCCAATCTTCACCTTTTTCACCATAGCATCAAGAAGCTGGGCTTGGCGAATCTGGTCTTCTAAGGTAGGAGAGACTTGAAGGTTGGCGAGGAAACCTTGAGGAACAACTTGCAGATTCAGCTTGCGGAAAGCTTCACAAAGCTCGGGTTGATAAGGCTTGAGAATCAGACTGTTGCAATAGGCCTTTCTGCTCAAAGCGTCAGCAATCACATTGGCCTTGCCTGGAGTATACTCAATACTCGGATTATACTCTTGAATCATTTCGACCCATCGAGTTTGCCTTAGGTTGAGATTAGGCTGAGTGAAGATGTACTTGAGACTCTTGTGATCAGTGAAAATGTCCACTTTTCTTCCCAATAGAAGATGTCTCCAAGTCAAAAGAGCATGCACAACTGCCGCCAACTCGAGATCATGAGTGGGGTAGTTCTTCTCATTAGGCTTCAACTGGCGAGATGTATAAGCACAACTTTCTTCTCTTGCATCAAAACTGCGCCAAGACCTTGGAGAGAGGCATCACAAAAGACCTCGTACGGCTTGGATTCATCAGGTGGAGTCAGAACTGGAGCAGTGATCAACTTCTCTTTCAAAGTGTTGAAAGCAATATCACACTCCGGAGACCAAACGTACTTGACGTGCTTCTGAAGAAGATTTGAGAGAGGCTTCGCGATCTTGGAAAAGTTTTCAACGAATCTTCGGCAATAGCTTGCGAGTCCGAGAAAACTGCGGAGTTGCTTCACGTTCTGAGGAGGTTCCCAATTCACAATTGCGGATACCTTCTCGGGATTCACGGAAATGCCCTTGGCAGAGATGATATGACCAAGATAAAGAACCTCATCGAGCCAAAATTCACACTTGGAGAACTTGGCGTAGAACTGATGTTCCCTGAGCTTATGCAAGAACCAAACGCAAGTGCTTGGCATGATCTTCCTTGTTCTTCGAGAAAACCAGAATGTCATCGAGATAGACCAAAACGAAGTCATTGGTGTAGGCGTTGAAGATGAAGTTCATCATGCGAGAGAACGTCGGAGGAGCGTTGGCGAGGCCAAAAGACATGACAGTGTATTCATATGAACCAAAGCTTGTTCTGAATGCTGTCTTGGGAATATCTTCTTCACGAATGCGAATCTGGTGATAACCCATACGGAGATCAAGCTTGGAGAATACTTGGGCACCTTTGAGTTGTTCGAACAGCTCATTGATGTTGGGAAGTGGGTATTTGTTCTTGATGGTCTTCTTGTTCACTGGACGGTAATCAACACAAAGTCGACTCGATCCATCCTTCTTCTTCACAAAAAGAACACCACAACCCCACGGAGAAGTACTAGGCCGGATGAGACCCAATCTTTCTTGCTCATCGAGTTGTTTCTTCAACTCCTTCAACTCTTCGGGGCCGAGCTTGTAGGGACGTTTGCACACAGGTTCCGTACCGGGCTCAAGTTCAATAACAAATTCAACCGGCCGGTTTGGAGGCATCCCTGGGAGTTCTTCTGGAAAAACGTCTTGATACTCACAAACAACCGGAATCTGCGAAATAGCATCCAATTCACCCTTCTCATTGAGAGAAAACAACCGGATGGTATTATCCCGAGCGGCAAAGACAATGACATCCTCAGACGAATGAGTCAGTTGAATCTGCCTGGCTGCACAATCAAGCTGAGCTTATGCTTAGAAAGCCAATCCATCCAAATAAGATCAATATCGAGTTACCAAGAACATTGGGGAAGCCAGAAACTTGAAATCACCCATCAAGATAGAAATATCCGGAACCGTGATTAGCAAGCAAACATTTACCCGGAGAGACAGACTGCTAACGGTTTATGCATAACTTGGGAAGTCAACTCATGCTTAGATGCAAAAGGTTTCGAGATGAAGCAATGCGATGCACCAGTGTCAAAAAGAACTTTTGCAGGAACATCGTTAACAGGAAGGTTACCCATGATCACATCTGACGAGTCCTCTGCCTGAGCTGCATTCATCAAATTGACCTTGGCATGCTTGGGGTTATGCTTGACCACAGCTGTACTTGCCGATCTGACAGAGGAGGAGGAAGACGCCTCTGGTTGACACTTGTTGGCATAGTGACCCTTCTGTTGGCACTTGTTGCACGTGACCTCTGAAAGCGAGACGGTGATACGGAGCACTCGATCTTGGAGCTTGAGCTGAAGTCTTGTTCTGAAAGCCTGGGTTGGGTGGGTGGGAGAGAACCACTGCACCTTTGCTCTCCTGCTGATACGGCTGATGGAACGGAGGAGGAGGAAGCAACTTTGCTGGCTTGGCACTGAGTAGAGGAAGAAGGAGTAACATCTCTGACTCGCTTCTTGGAAGCATCAACCTCAACTGAGCAGCCTCTTGCTTCAGTGCATGTTGTAGAACTCATCGTATCTCAACGGCTCGAAGAGGACAAGAGCGAGCTGAATTTCTTCACGAAGACCATCCCTGAACTGATAGATCATGCTCTTCTCATCAGGAACATCCTGCTTGGTAAAACGGGCGAGCTTCTGGAACAACTTGTTGTAGTCATAGACAGACAAAGAGCCTTGCTTCAGATTGCGGAATTCCTCACGCTTACTTTCAACCACACTTTGAGGAATGTGATGAGCCTCGGAAATCTGACGGAAATCATCCCAAGTGATAACACGTCCACCTCTGGAGCCCCTTGTACTGCTGGAACCATTCTGCAGCTTGATCTTTGAGTTGGAAGGAAGCGAACTTGACAAAGTCCTCAGGCCTGACGTTACTGCACTCGAAATGCTTACACAGATCCACAAGCCAATCGTCAGCATCGGTTGCCTCAACACAATTGCTGAAAGTCTTGGGCCCATTAGCAAGGAACTGGTTGAGTGTAGCAAAGTGACTCTGATTGCTGCCTTGATTCCCTTGACTGCCTTGATTGCGCTCTTGAAGAATTTGCATGATCAGCTGAGTGTTTGCATTGGTCACGGCCATCACAGCTTTCCATGCCTCTGGAGGAGGTGGAGGTGGTGGCAGATCAGGATTCGGAGTCGTGCGCGTTGGAGGAACCATCCTGAAGAGGTTGACCACCATTAGCACGTCGACAGACAAATATTGAAGCTGAATCCAATGGAATGAAAATTGCAACATATAGTCTTCACATCCGAACAAAATGAACGAATGCATTTCTCTTGAAGTGGTCACATATTCCTAAATTGCGAAGCCACGAAGAATCAGGTAGAAGGGGTACAACAACGAGGGATGGAATCAACATATGACGTCGAAGCAAAACGAATGCCACAACTCGAAATAAAACCAAGGGTTGGCTTGCGGAATAAGCCGGAACAAATACATGATAGAAATTTCGTCCGAAGTTTTCGTGGTGGGACCTACACGGGCTCGATCGTACAGCACCATCATGTACAAGGCAGTGCACATGACATACGAAGCGTCCCCGAGTCAGCATAGCCAAGGACTCTTTAAGACACAACGAGACCACTGTAAAATCGACCGTGAATAGGCGAACCACTAGACGTCGAACCCCAATTTCATATCATACATCTGTCGGAAAGATATCCTAAGGCTACTTGAATTCCCACCTATGAAATTCCCGAAATTCCGGTTATGCAATCAGGTGTTGGGGATACAGGGGAAGCATAATATCTCACCCAAGCTAGCAAATCCTACATCCAGCTGTATCCATCCTTCAACACATAACCAAGAAAACCTTCGGAAACCATCTATCTCAACCTTCGAAAAGCATCCGTTATACAAGTTATGGCGATACTCCCGAACTCCCGCCCCAGTACTGGGTGGCGTCGAGGTTATCTCACCAACGAACTGCATAAAGAGATTTTCGATGTCGCGGCACAATCTCAAGTATACCAGAATTGCAACGATAAAATTGTGACGACAACACCTCGGAGCTCAACTCCCCGGGACACTGCCACAACCCCTAAAGACAGGAGGCACCAAGAACAATGTTCTCGTCACAAAACCATCGGAACAAATTCCAAGATACTCGCGTGATCCTAAAAAAATTTTTAGTGAAATTTGAGAAGAGAAGAGTCAAAACTCTACGTCAGGATGCCTTACCAGAGCGATGAGGAGACTGGGAAGTAAAAAGAATTCCTAACTCTCCGATATATAATTCCTAAGACTCAAAACATTTTTCTAGACACAACTCGGCTGCTAAAAACGATCAAGCAATGGGGCTCCTAAGGTCGGGGAAGGCTCTGATTACCAACTTGTAACGCCCTCGATGCGGCTATATCTCCCACGTGTCGAGGCACGACTTAGAGGCATAACCGCATTGAAAGCAATGTCGCAAGTCAGGAAATCATCACCCATCCCATGTACCTAAATAATATAAAGGGGAGGTACATAGTTGGCTTACACTCGCCACGTCACATCAAAGTACATAAATAGCATCCATCATACAAATCACTCATGGCCCGACTACGGCGCCAAAATGGAAAAGAACCCAACATGCGACAAGGCCCTGAATCGAACCCCAACTAGGCACCACTACTGATCATCGGGAAAGGAAACATAATAACGCTGAGAGTCCTCGTCGAACTCCCACTTGAGCTCGTACTCGTCACCTGGAGCGGAATCACCTGGACCTGCATCTGGAATTGTAGTATCTATGAGCCACAGGGACTCAGCAATCTCACACCCACGCGATCAAGACTATTTAAGCTTATAGGAAGGACAAGGCAAGTGTAGGTGGAGCTGCAGCAAGCGACTAGCATATATGGTGGCTAACTTATACGCAAAAGAGGGCGAGAAGAGAAGGCGAAGCACGAGCGAGAAGCTAAAGGAACAACCTGCGCAAGCATTACTCCAACACCGTGTCCACTTCCCGGACTCCGCCGAGAAGAGGCCGTCACGGCAACACACTCAGTTGATTCATTTTAATTGATTAAGGTTCAAGTTATCTACAACCGGACATTAACAAATTCCCATCTGCCCATAACCGCGGGCACGGCTTTCGAAAGTTCAATCCCTGCAGGGGGGTCCCAACTTAGCCCATGACAAGCTCTCACGGTCAACGAAGGAAAAGACCTCCTCCCAAGACGTTCCGATCAGACTCGGTATCTCGGTAACTCAAGACACTTCGACAGGTTAAAACAAGACCAGCAAATGTGCCGACAAATCCCGATAGGAGCTGCACATATCTCTTTCTCAGGGCACACTCAGATGAGCCAGACGTCGGGTAAGCCAGCCCAGAGTTGCCCCTGGTAGCCTCGGACATCGCTCAGTGGGACCAACACTCAGAGGAGCACTGGCCCGGGGGGGGTTAAAATAAGATGACCCTTGAGTCTGCAGAACCCAAGGGAAAGAAAAGGCTAGGAGGCAAATGGTAAAACCAAGGTTGGGCATTGCTGGAAAAGCTTTAAACAAGGCGAACTATCAAGGGGTTCCCATTATAACCCAACCGCGTAAGGAACGCAAAAATCCGGGAACATAACACCGATATGACGGAAACTAGGGCGGCAAGAGTGGAACAAAACACTAGGCGAGAGGCCGAGCCTTCCACCCTTTACCAAGTATATAGATGCATTAAGATAACATGTAATAATGATATCCCAACAAGTAAATAAATGTTCCAACAAGGAACGGCCTCCAATCTTCACCTGCAACTAGCAACGCTATAAGAGGGGCTGAGCAAAGCGGTAACATAGCCAATCAACGGTTTGCTAGGACATGGTGGGTTAGAGGTTCAACATGGCAATTGGGAGGCTGACAAGCAAAAGGTAGGCATCGTAGCATTGGCATAGCAAGAGCGAGCAAACTAGCATAGCAAAGATAGTAGTGATTTCGAGGGTATGATCATCTTGCCTGCACAGTTGTCAAAGCTGACTGGATCCTCACAAGCAAACTCAACGGGCTCCTCGGTAGCGAACTCGTCTCCCGGCTCTACCAACAAGACAAACAAGCAACAAGGATACAATCAACCACGTGCAAGACCAAGCAATATGATGAAATGATGATATGCTATGCGGGATGCGATGCGGGATGCAAAATGCAAGATATGACAGGAAATGCATGAACCTGGCCTCAACTTGGAATTCCAAGGGTGCCACTGGATAGAGGGGATGAAATCGCTTGAAAACGATATAAAGATCATTGGAATCGGAGCTACGGTTTGGAAATGGCAAGCGTTTTAAGATATGACACCGGTCTGCGATTTACAGCAAGTAGGCATCTAAATGCAACGAAATGAACATGCTACAGCCACCAAACATGAAAAACAAATACATGGCAGTGATGTACACAAGATGCTTAACAAAACACTAGCACTGAGCCATAGGAAAATTCATCCATTAAGAGGTTCAAACAAGCATGGCAAAAATGAATAAGCAAAACAGATTCCAGACTTAGTGAAATTAACACTAGCCTGAAATTTCAGATCACGATGCTCTCTTTGGAGCAGCAAAACAACATGATAAATGACCTGAACATGACAAGTAAGAACATGGCATGGAGCTACTCAACAAGCTTAACAAAACACCCAAAGTGACCTGGGCCAAAAGGGTTCACAAAATACTCTACCGAGCTCACGAACATAGCTCGAACACAATCAGTTTTCAGACTTAGTGAAAACTGAGACATGCTGAAATTATAACTCACGAAGGCATGTAAACGAGCTCGATGCACTCACTACGGTGCAAGTCATAGCAAGGCAAGCATATAAC
>NC_053028.1:322345698-322381394 GCF_003073215.2 Triticum urartu
CTCACCTTCGGCTCAGAGGACCACCCCGACTCCACTGCCGGCTCGGGCATGCTCCCAATGCTCTGCACGCCCACCATCTGCAACATGGCTGTTACCAAGACCCTCATCAACGGCGGTGCCGGCCTCAACTTGCTCTCCATGGAAGGCTTCAGCCTTCTTCACGTGCCACTCAAGCAGCTCAGCCTCAGCAAGCCTTTCTTAGGGGTTGGTGGTGGCACTGCCAGCTCTCTGGGGCAGATCCGCCTTCCCGTCACCTTTGGCACACGTGACAACTACCGCACTGAGCTGGTCGACTTCGACATCGCCCGCGCCGGCCTCCCGTACAATGCCATTCTCGGGTACCCAGCTCTGGCCCAGTTCATGGTAGCGACTCATCCGGCCTACAACCTCATGAAGATGCCTGGGAGCAAGGGCATCCTCACTGTCAAAGGGGACGCTAAGGAGGCTCTGGCGGTGCTCAGGCTCGCCCTCAAAACCGCTGCGGCGGTGCAGCCTGCCGACGCGGGAACCTCCGAGCCCACAGGAGCCGTACCGACCAATAAGAAGCAGTTGTTCACACAAGACAAGGCGGAAACCAAGCAGGTGCCAGTCAATGAGGACGGGCCCTCAGGAGCCACCTTTACCATAGGTGCTAGCCTCGATCAAGGTCAAGGGGGAGCATTGGTGAAGTTCTTGCGCGCAAACAAGGATATATTCGCATGGGATCCCAATCAGCTGGTAGGAGTTCTGAGGGAAGTGATTCAACATCACTTAAGGGTATGCCCCAATGTACGCCCCGTGAAGTAGCGGGCGAGACGGCAGTCCACTAAGAACCAGGCCTTCATCGTCCAAGAGACCCGCAAGATAGAGGCGGTGGGCACCATTCGCGAGGTTCGGTATCCCGAATGGCTGGCAAACCCCATCGTAGTACCGAAGAAAGGCGGGAAGGAACGGATGTGCATTGACTTCACCAACCTTAACAAGGCCTGCCCCCAAGATCCGTTCCCACTCCCACGCATCGATCAGATCGTCGACTCCACTGCCGAGTGCGACCTGTTATGCTTCCTGGATGCTGATGACCCACAAGTATAGGTGATCTATCATAGTCCTTTCAATAAGTAAGAATGTCGAACCCAACGAGGAGCAGAAGGAAATGATAAGCGGTTTCCAGCAAGGTATTCTCTGCAAGTACTAAAATAAGTGGTAACAGATAGTTTTGTGATAGGATAATTTGTAATGAGCAACAAGTAACAAAAGTAAATAAAGTGCAGCAAGGTGGCCCAATCCTTTTTGTAGCAAAGGACAAGCCTGGACAAACTCTTATATAGAGAAAAGCGCTCCCGAGGACACATGGGAATATCGTCAAGCTAGTTTTCATCACGTTCATATGATTTGCGTTCGGTACTTTGATAATCTGATATGTGGGTGGACTGGTGCTTGGGTACTGTCCTTACTTGGACAAGCATCCCACTTATGATTAACCTCTATTGCAAGCATCCACAACTACAACAAAAGTATTAAGGTAAACCTAACCATAGCATGAAACATATGGATCCAAATCAGCCCCTTACGAAGCAACGCATAAACTAGGGTTTAAGCTTCTGTCACTCTAGCAACCCATCATCTACTTATTACTTACCAATGCCTTCCTCTAGGCCCAAATAATGGTGAAGTGTTATGTAGTCGACGTTCACATAACACCACTAGAGGAGAGACAACATACATCTCATCAAAATATCAAACGAATACCAAATTCACATGAATACTAATAGCAAGACTTCTCCCATGTCCTCAGGAACAAACATAACTACTCACAAAGCATAATCATGTTCATAATTAGAGGGGTATTAATATGCATATAGGACATATGATCTTCCACCAATTAAACCAACTAGCATCAACTACAAGGAGTAATTAACACTACTAGCAACCCATAGGTACCAATCCCGGACTTGGAGACAAGAATTGGATACAAGAGATGAACTAGGGTTTTGAGAGGAGATGGTGTTGGTGAAGATGTTGATGGAGATTGCCCTCTCCCAGTGAGAGGAGCGTTGGTGATGACGATGGCAATGATTTCCCCCTCCCGGAGGGAAGTTTCCCCGGCAGAACAGCTCCGCTAGAGCCCTAGATAGGTTCCGCCAAGGTTCCGCCTCGTGGCGGCAGAGTTTCGTCCGAGAAGATGGCTTATGATTTTTTTCCTCATCGAAAGACTTCATATAGCAGAAGATGGCCATCGGAGGGCCACCAGGGGGCCCACGAGGTAGGGGGCGCGCCCAGGGGGGTAGGGCGCGCCCCCACCCTCGTGGGCAGGGTGTGGGCCCCCTGGTGAACTTCTTGCTCTCAGTATTTTTTATATATTCCGAAAACGTCTTCCGTGAAGTTTCAGGACTTTTGGAGCTGTGCAGAATAGGTCTCTAATATTTGCCCCTTTTCCAGCCCAGAATCCCAGCTACCGGCATTCTCCCTCTGTATGTAAACCTTGTAAAATAAGAGAGAATAGGCATAAGTATTGTGACATAATGTGTAATAACATCCCATAATGCAATAAATATCGATATAAAAGCATGATGCAAAATGGACGTATCAACTCCCCCAAGCTTAGACCTCGCTTGTCCTCAAGCAAAAGCCAAAATTGAAAAATATGTCCACATGTTTAGAGATAGAGGTGTTGATAAAAGTAAAATACGAGCATGAGGGCATCATGATCATTTTTAGAACAGCAACTTACATAATTCTTGTCATGTGATTTCTTATGCTAGAGTAATAATTCAATCACAATTTCAAGTATGAATTGTAAGCTTCATTGAAAACTAACAAACTATAATCTCAGTCATTGGAGCAATTTCAATTTATCATAACATAGGAAAGAGTCAATACATAAGAGCTTTTCAGCAAGTCCACATACTCAACTATCATATGGTCTTTCACAATTGCTGACACTCACGCAATACTTATGGGTATGGAGTTTTAATCAGACACAGAGAAAGATAGGGGCTTATAGTTTTGCCTCCCAACGTTTTACCTCAAGGGTAATGTCAACAATAATAGTTCATGAAAACTCACATCCAATTAGCCATATATACCAGGATCTTTCCAACATACTGTGCTTGCCAAAGGATAAAATGTAAAAAGGAAGGGTCAAGATCACCATGACTCTTATGCAAGGTAGGAGATAAAAGTGAAAGATAGGCCCTTCGTAGAGGGAAGCAGAGGTTGTCATGCGCTTTTATGGTTGGATGCACAAAATCTTAGTGCGAAAGAATGTCACTTTATATTGCCACTTGTGATATGGACCTTTATTATGCAATATGTCGCTTTTATTTCTTCCATATCACACGATCGTATAAAGCTTATTTTCTCCCACACTAATAAGTCATACATATTTAGAGAGCAATTTTTATTGCTTGCACCGATGACAACTTACTTGGAGGATCTTACTCAATCCATAGGTAGGTATGGTGGACTCTCATGGTAAAACTGGTTTAAGGGTATTTGGAAGCACAAGTAGTATCTCTACTTGGTGCGATGAATTTGGCTAGCATGAGATGGAGAGGCAAGCTCAACCATGTTGGATGATCCATGACAATATAATTTATCTCAGATGTAAGAAAACATAACCCATTATGTTGTTTTCCTTGTCCAACGTAAACTCTTTAGCATGTCATATTTTAATGAGTGCTCACAATCATAAAAGATGTCCAAGATAGTATATTTATATGTGACGACCTCTCTTTATTTATTACTTCCTATTAATTGCAACGATGACCAAAACTATGTTTGTCAACTCTCAACAACTTTTATTCATCATACTCTTTCTATGTGAGCTCATTACTCTCCATAAGATCCTTATGATCTCTTTGTTTCCTTTTTATTTATTTCTCTTTTCTTTTATTCACTTAGGATCATGGCAAAATAATCAAGCCCTTGACTCAACACTAATCTTTATTATATAGCTCACGGACTCGATTACATAGAAGGATCATAAAGCAAAACTCACAACTGGATCATACTAAGAACTTTTATTCTACTAGATCAAGATATTACCAAAAGGATCGAACTAAGAAAAACGGTAAAGATAAAAGTGATGGTGATACGATACCGGGGCACTCCCCCAAGCTTGCGCAGTTGCCAAGGGGAGTGCCCATACCCGATGCTAGTTCTTCTTTGTTGGTGAAGAATGTGGTTTTGTTGATGGCGTAGGCTTCTTCCTTAATTTGCGCTTGAGGACAGAATTTTGATCCCTTAGGTCATCGATCTCCTGCTCAAGGCTTAATATCTTCTTGCATAATTCCTGTTTGTTTTCCTGCAAGAGGCGAAAAGGGATAAACTCGATCTTAGGTTTCTTTGCTCTATCAGGGAGGCTTGACTTTTTGAACTCCACATGCATGTCCCCAGGTTGAGGTAATGGGACTTCATCTTCATCTGAGCTCGTCTCCTTTCCTTGGGTTCATAGTCCTCTTCTTCTTCCGTAGTCCAACCACAATGCTCCACATCCCCATAGACCTTAGGAGCTGCAAGGTAATCAGCCACATAGCTTTCTCCTTCCGAATCCTGGGACGACATATTGCTCTAATCTGCAGCAGGAACAACTTGAAACAAAGACAGAGGATATTTGCGTGATACGGTGGTCAAAACCTTCGGGAGATTATATAATGAATTTTTATGACCAAAAGAAGTATCTGCAAGAAAACGGAGTCCGGAGAGGCACGAGGTGCCCACGAGGCAGGGGCGCGCCCAGGGGGTAGGGCGCGCCCTCCACCCTCGTGGAAGCCTCGTGTCCTTTCCGGTCTGCTTCTTATTTTCCTATTTTCTTAAATATTCCAAAACAGAGAAAAATTGCCATTAGAACTGTTTTGGAGTCGGTTTACTTACCGTACCACATACCTATTCCTTTTCGGAGTCTGAAACGTCGGAAAGTGTCCTTTATGTATTCTCCGGGGTTACGGTTTCAATAACATTAGTTTCAACATTTATGGATTACCTGAGATATAATGTTTGATTCTTTGACCGTTCACCACCCTCGGATTTGTGCCTTCAAAGTTGTTGATTTTTATGGCACCGGAACGATAGACCTCCTCGATGACGTAAGGACCTTCCCATTTAGAGAGGAGTTTGCCTGCAAAAAATCTCAAACGAGAGTTGTATAGCAATACATAATCACCTACATTAAACTCACGCTTTTGTATCCTTTTGTCATGCCATCTTTTAACTTTTTCTTTAAACAGTTTGGCATTCTCATAGGCTGGGTTCTCCATTCATCAAGTGAGCTAATGTCAAATAACCTCTTCTCACCGGCAAGTTTGAAATCATAATTGAGCTCTTTAATGGCTCAATATGCCTATGTTCTAATTCAAGAGGTAAGTGACATGCTTTACCATAAACCAATTTATACGGAGACATACCCATAGGATTTTTATAAGCAGTTCTATAGGCCCATAATGCATCATCAAGTTTCTTGGACCAATTCTTTCTAGATCTGCTAACAGTCTTTTGCAAAATTAATTTGAGCTCTCTGTTACTTAATTCTACTTGACCACTAGACTGTGGGGATAAGGAGATGCAATTCTATGATTAACATCATACTTAGCAAGCATTTTACGAAAGGCACCATGAATAAAATGTGAACCACCATCAGTCATTAAATATCTAGGGACTCCAAACCTCGGGAAAATAACTTCTTTAAGCATCTTAATAGAGGTGTTATGATCAGCACTACTAGTTGGAATAGCTTCTACCCACTTAGTAACGTAATCAACAACAACTAAAATATGTGTATACCCATTAGAGGAAGGGAAAGGTCCCATATAATCAAAGCCCCAAACATCAAATGGTTCAATAAAAAGTGAATAATTCATAGGCATTTCTTGACATCTACTAATATTACTAATTCTTTGACATTCATCACAAGACATGACAAACTTACGAGCATTCTTGAAGAGAGTAGGCCAATAAAAATCCGATTGCAATACCTTATGTGCAGTTCTATCTCCAGCATGGTGTCCTCCATAAGCCTCGATGTGACACTTGCGTAGGATCTGTTCCTGTTCATGCTCAGGTACACATCGTCTAATAATACCATCTACTCCTTTATAAGATGTGGGTCATCCCAAAAGTAATGTCTCAAATCATAGAATAACTTTTTCTTTTGCTAGTTTATGAAACTAGGTGGTATAATTTAGCAACAATATAATTAGCATAATCAGCATACCATGGAGCAGTACGAGAAGCATTTATGACATTTAATTGTTCATCAGGAAAGCTATCATCAATAGGTAGTGGGTCATCAAGATTACATTCTCTAACCTAGACAAGTTGTCTGCAATGGGGTTCTCAGCTCCCTTTCTATCAATATATGCAAATCAAATTCTTGTAGCAGGAGAACCCATCTAATAAGTCTAGGTTTAGCATCTTTCTTTTCCATAAGGTATTTAATAGTAGCATGATCAGTGTGAATAGTTACTTTAGAATCAACAATATAAGGTCTGAACTTATCACAAGCAAAAACAACTGCTAAAAATTCTTTTTCAGTAGTAGCATAATTTCTCTGGGCACTATCTAGAGTTTTACTAGCATATTGGATAACATTTAATTTCTTATCAACTCTTTGTCCTAGAACAGCACCTACAGCATAATCACTAGCATCACACATAATTTCAAAAGGTAAATTCCAATCAGGTGGCTGAACAATAGGTGCAGAAATCAAAGCTTTCTTAAGTACTTCGAATGCTTCTACACAATCATCATCAAAGACAAAAGGAATATCTTTTTGTAATAGATTAGTCAGAGGCCGGGAAATTTTTGAAAAGTCCTTAATGAACCTCCTATAAAAACCGGCATGACCAGAAAACTTCTTATACCTTTGATGTCCTTAGGGACACGACATCTTTTCAATAGCATCAACTTTAGCTTTGTCAACTTCAATGCCTCTTTCAGAAATTTTATGCCCCAAGACAATGCCTTCATTAACCATAAAGTGGCACTTCTCCCAATTCAAACAAGATTAGTTTCTTCACATCTCTGCAAAACTCGATCAAGGTTGCTCAAGCAATCATCAAAAGAGGATCCATAAACGGAGAAATCATCCATGAATAACCTCACAAATCTTTTCACAAAAGTCAGAGAATATAGCCATCATGCATCTTTGAAAGGTAGTAGGTGCATTACATAAACCAAAAGGCATACGTCTATAAGCAAAATTACCGAAAGGGCAAGTAAAAAGTGGTGTATAAGCAAAAGTACCGAAAGTGCCAGAAAGGAGTCTTGATGACCCACAAGTATAGGGGATCTATCATAGTCCTTTCGATAAGTAAGAGTGTCGAACCCAACAAGGAGCAGAAGGAAATGATAAGCAGTTTTCAGTAAGGTATTCTCTGTAAGCACTGAAATTATCGGTAACAGATAGTTTTGTGATAAGATAATTTGTAACGAATATCAAGTAATAAAAGTAAATAAGGTGCAACAAGATGGACCAATAATTTTTGTAGCAAAGGACAAGCCTGTACAAACTCTTATATGAAGGAAAACGCTCCCGAGGACACATGGGAATTATCGTCAAGCTAGTTTTCATCACGATCATATGATTCACGTTCGGTACTTTGATAATTTGATATGTGGGTGGACCGATGCTTGGGTATTGTCCTTACTTGGACAAGCATCCCAATTATGATTAATCCTATTGCAAGCATCCGCAACAGAAGTATTAAGGTAAACCTAAACCATAGCATGAAACATATGGATCCAAATCAGCCCCTTATGAAGCAACGCATAAACTAGGGTTTAAGCTTGTGTCACTCTAGCAACCCATCATCTACTTATTACTTCCCAATGCCTTCCTCTAGGCCCAAACAATGGTGAAGTGTCATGTAGTCGACGTTCACATAACACCACTAGAGGAAAGACAACATACATCTCATCAAAATATCAAATGAATACCAAATTCACATGACTACTTATAGCAAGACTTCTCCCATGTCCTTAGGAACAAACGTAACTACCCACAAAGCATATTCATGTTCATAATTAGAGGGGTATTAATATGCATAATGGATCTGAACATTTGATCTTCCACCAAGTAAACCAACTAGCATTAACTACAAGGAGTAATCAACACTACTAGCAACCCACAGGTACCAATCTGAGGTTTGGATACAAAGATTGGATACAAGAGATGAACTAGGGTTTGAGATGAGATGGTGCTGGTGAAGATGTTGATGGAGATTGACCCCCTCCCGATGAGAGGATCGTTGGTGATGACGATGGTGATGATTTCCCCCTCCCGAAGGGAAGTTTCCCCAGCAGAACAGCTCCGCCGGAGCCCTAGATTGGTTCCGCCAAGGTTCCGCCTCGTGGCGGCGGAGTTTCGTCCCGTGAGCTAGCTTATGATTTTTCCTCGGACGAAAGACTCCATATAGCCAAAGATGGGCATCGGGAGGCCACCAGGGCGCCCACGAGGCAGGGGGCGCGCCCAGGGGGTAGGGTGCGCCCCCACCCTCGTGGCTGGTGGGCGGCCCCCCTCTGGTGCTTTCTTCGCTCAGTATTTTTCATATAATTTGAAAATAACTTCTGTGCAGTTTCAGGACTTTTGGAGCTGTGCAGAATAGGTCTCTAATATTTGCTCCTTTCCAGCCCATAATTCCAACTGCCGGCATTCCCCCTCTTCATGTAAACCTTGTAAAATAAGAGAGAATAGGCATAAGTATTGTGACATAATGTGTAATAAAAACCCATAATGCAATAAATATAGATATAAAAGTATGACGCAAAATGGACGTATCAATTAACGGGATCACATCATTAGAGAATGATGTGATTGACTCGACCCATCCGTTAGCTTAGCACGATGATCGTTTAGTTTGTTACTATTGCTTTCTCCATAACTTATACATGTTCCTATGACTATGAGATCATGCAACTCCCGAATACCAGAGGAACACTTTGTGTGCTACCAAACGTCACAACGTAATTGGGTGATTATAAAGGCGCTCTACAGGTGTCTTCGATGGTACTTGTTGAGTTGGCATAGATCGAGATTATGATTTGTCAGTCTGATTGTCGGAGAGGTATCTTTGGGCCCTCTCGGTAATGCACATCAATATAAGCCTTGCAAAAAATGTGACTAATGAGTTACTTACGGGATGATGCATTATAGAACGAGTAAAGACACTTGCCGGTAACGAGATTGAACTAGGTATTGAGATACCAATGATCGAATCTCAGGCAAGTAACATACCGATGACAAAGGGAACAATGTATATTGTTATGCGGTTTGACCGATAAAGATCTTCGTAGAATATGTAGGAGCCAATATGAACATCCTGGTTCCTCTATTGGTTATTGACCCGAGACGTGTCTCGGTCATGTCTACATAGTTCTCGAACCCGTAGGGTCCGCACGCTTAACGTTTTGTGACGATCGGTATTATGAGTTTATGTGTTTTGATGTACCAAAGATAGTTCAGAGTACCGGATGTGATCATGAACATGACGAGGAGTCTCAAAATGGTCGAGACATAAGGATTGAAACATTGGATGACTATATTCGTACACTGGATGAGTTCCGGAGGTCATCGGATAATTATCGGAGTGCTGGGGGGTTATTAGAACCCCCGGGGGAACTAATGGGCCAACATGGGCCTTGTGTGAGAGAGAGGAGGGGCCATAGGGCTGGCCATGTGCCCCCCACCTTGGGAGTCCGAATTGGACAAGGAGGGGTCGGCGCCCCCTCTTTACCTCCCACTCTCCCTCTCTTTCCTTCCCCCTCCTTCTTCCTAGTTGGACTAGGAAAGGGGGAGTCCTACTCCTACTAGGAGGAGGACTCCTCCCTCTCCTTGGAGAGCCCCAAGGCCGGTCGGCTTCCCCCCTTGCTCCTTTATATACGGGGGCAGGGGACACCCTAGAACACACAAGTTGATTGTTTCCAGCCGTGTGCGCTGCCCCCCTCCACCATAATCCACATCGGTCATATCATAGTGGTGCTTAGGTGAAGCCCTGTTCCAGTAGCATCATCATCACCGTCATCATACCGTTGTGCTGACGAAGCTCTCCCTCGACACTCTGCTGGATCGTGAGTTCGTCGGACGTCACCGAGCTGAACGTGTGCAGATCGCGGAGGTGCCATACTTTCGGTACTAGGATCGGTCGATCGTGAAGAAGCACGACTACATCAACCACGTTGTCATAACGCTTCCGCTTATGGTCTACGAGGGTATGTAGACAACACTCTCCCCTCTCGTTGCTACGCATCACCATGATCTTGCATGTGCGTAGGAAATTTTTGTAATTACCGCGTTCCCCAATAGTGGCATCCGAGCCAGGTTTATGCGTAGATGTTATATGCACGAGTAGAACACAAAGGAGTTGTGGGCATGGGTATATACATATTGCTTGCCATCACTAGTTGATTCTTGATTCGACGATATTGTTGGATGAAGCGGCCCAGACCGACATTACGTGTAAGCTTACGTGAGACTGGTTCTACCGACGTGCTTCGCACACAGGTGGCTGGTGGGTGTCAGTTTCTCCAACTTTAGTTGAATCTGATTAAATGAACAGGGTTCTTTCTGAAGATCAAAAAGCAATAACTATACCGCGTTGTGGTTTTTGATGTGTAGGTAAGAACGGTTCTTGCTCAGCCTGTAGCAGCCACCTAAAACTTGCAACAACAAAGTAGAGGACGTCTAACTTGTTTTTGCAGGGCATGTTGTGATGTGATATGGTCAAGACATGATGCTAAATTTTATTGTATGAGATGATCATGTTTTGTAACAGAGTTATCGGCAACTGGCAGGAGCCATATGGTTTTTGCTTTATTGTATGAAATGCAATCGCCATGTAATTGCTTTACTTTATCACTAAGCGGTAGCGATAGTCGTAGAAGCAATAGTTGGCGAGACGACTACGATGCTTCGATGGAGATCAAGGTGTCAAGCCGGTGACGATGGTGATACAGTGCTTTGGAGATGGAGATCAAAGGCACAAGATGATGATGGCCATATCATATCACTTATATTAATTGCATGTGATGTTTATCCTTTATGCATCTTATTTTGCTTAGATCGGCGGTAGCATTATAAGATGATCTCTCACTAAATTTCAAGGTATAAGTGTTCTCCCTGAGTATGCACCGTTGCTACAGTTCGTCGTGCCGAGACACCACGTGAAGATCGGGGTGTGATAAGCTCTACGTTCACATACAACGGGTCCAAGCCAGTTTTGCACGCGCAGAATACTGAGGTTAAAATTGATGAGCCTAGCATATGCAGATATGGCCTCGGGATACTAAGACCGAAAGGTCGATCGTGAATCATATAGTAGATATGATCAACATAGTGATGTTCACCATTGAAAACTACTCCATCTCACATGATGATCGAACATGGTTTAGTTCATATGGATCACGTGATCACTTAGAAGATTAGAGAGATGTCTATCTAAGTGGGAGTTCTTAACTAATTTGATTAATTGAACTTTAATTTATCATGAACTTAGTACCTGATATTATTTTGCATGTCTATGTTGTTGTAGATAGATGGCCCGTGTTGTTGTTTCGTTGAATTTTAATGCGTTCCTAGAGAAAGCTAAGTTGAAAGATGATGGTAGCAACTACACGGACGGGGTCTGTAACCTGAGGATTATCCTCATTGCTGCACAGAAGAATTACGTCCTGGAAGCACCGCTGGGTGCCAGGCCTGCTGCTGGAGCAACACCAGATGTTATGAACGTCTGGCAGAGCAAAGCTGATGACTACTCAATAGTTTAGTGTGCCATGCTTTACGACTTAGAATCGGGACTTCAACGACGTTTTGAACGTCATGGAGCATATGAGATGTTCCAGGAGTTGAAGTTAAAATTTCAAGCAAATGCCTGGATCGAGAGATATGAAGTCTCCAATAGGTTCTACAGCTGCAAAATGGAGGAGAATAGTTCTGTCAGTGAACATATACTCAGAATGTCTGGGTACCACAACTACTTGACTCAGCTGGGAGTTAATCTTCTTGATGATAGTGTCATTGACAGAGTTCTTCAATCACTGCCACCAAGCTACAAGAGCTTCGTGATGAACTATAATATGCAAGGGATGGATAAGACGATTCCTGAGCTCTTCGCAATGCTAAAAGCTGCGGAGGTAGAAATCAAGAAAGAGCATCAAGTGTTGATGGTCAACAAGACCACCAGTTTCAATAAAAAGGGTAAATGGAAGAAGGGAAACTTCAAAAGAACAGCAAGCCAGTTGCTGCTCAAGTGAACAAACCCAAGTCTGGACCAAAGCCTGAGACTGAGTGCTTCTACTTCAAAGGGACTGGTCATTGGAAGCGGAACTGCCCCAAGTTATTTGGCGGAGAAGAAGGATGGCAAAGTGAAAGGTATATTTGATATACATGTCAACTGATGTGTACCTTACTAATGCTCGCAGTAGTGCCTGGGTATTTGATACCTGGTTCAATTGCTAACATTTGCAACTCAAAACAGGGGCTACGGATTAAGCGAAGATTGGCTAAGGACGAGGTGACGATGCTTGTGGGAAATGGTTCCAAAGTCGATGTGATCGCCGTAGGCACGCTACCTCTACATCTACCTTCGAGATTAGTTTTAGACCTGAATAATTGTTATTCGGTGCCAGCGTTGAGCATGAACATTATATCTGGATCTTGTTTGATGCGAGACGGTTATTCATTTAAATTAGAGAATAATGGTTGTTCTATTTATATGAGTAATATCTTTTATGGTCATGCACCCTTGATGAGTGGTCTATTTTTACTAAAATCTTGATAGTAGTAATACACAGGTTTCATAGTATTGAAGCCAAAAGATGCAGAGTTGATAATGATAGTGCAACTTATTTGTGGCACTGCCGTTTAGGTCTGATATGTCTCCAACGCAGTTTTTTTTAAATAGTTTCCGCGCGCAGAAAAAAAACAAAAAGAGATCTAAACGAACTCCGAAAAATCTAAAGTAAATTTTCCCCGACTCCTAAAAATGAGCCGAACAAAATGAACTTTTCTCCGGACCTAAAATGCAATTTTCGAAAACGCGCATTTTTTTCCCTATCCAAATAAAATGCAAAATAAAACTCCGGCAAACAAAATTTGATCTATTTATTAAATCTTCATTTTCCTAAATTTTGGGAAAGTCATATTATTCCCTCTCTCATATTTTGACACCGGAAAATTTATTGAAGATAAAACAAATAAATCAAACAATCTTCTTTTCAAAATTTGAGAAACTCTCAAATATGAAAATAACGAAATCCCCAACTCTCTCCGGAGGTCCTTGAGTTGCCTGAAATTTCTAGGATCGACCAAAATGCAAGAAAATATGTTATGCATGATGATCTAGTGTATAACATTCCAAATTGAAAATTAGGGATGTTACAATGGCTGTGGGGATTAGGTTGTCCACTAGCACATCCGAATTGGGCCAACCTATGAAGTCATAGAAGCACCCCTGGAAATACAATTAGTTAAACACATTTATGAAGGCATTAAGTAAGAAACATATCTAAGAACAATATGATAAAATGGCTCGCCACCAAGATCTTCGTTCTCTCACCCTTGTCCATGCCAACAAGAGCCATGGGCGGAAGTGTTCCTCATCTTCCAAAAATCCCTCGGTTGAACTATCTTGCTCACCCGGGTCGTGATGCCATCATTTGGAAGAGCCTAAAAAGGGTTTGCTGAGAAGATTTCATATGATAAAGCACGAGAAGCGATCCACACCACGAAAATGCAGGAGAGAAGTCAGCAAAAGGCAAATCATTTCCGTCCTGGTCGAGATGGAGACCGCCTTATAAAGCCACAAGGGGAGCACAAAGTGCGCCTCATCCCACGAGAGCGCCTCATGCAAGAGCACAAGTGTGCTCCCTTCTGGAACACATGTGTTCTTCACGCGGGAGCACAAGGTGCGCCTCATCCCACGAGAGCGCAAGTTAGTTCAGCTAGGAAGTTAGTACAATATGTTTGAAAGCACATGTTAGTTCACTTTGGGAGCACATGTGTGCTTCACCCCACCAGAGCACAAGTTATTACACATGGGAGAAAATGTTAGTACAAATTGGGAGCACATATTAATTCACTCTGGGAGCATAGGTGTGCTTCACACAGAGCATCATGTGGGCTTCACCCGTCGGAGCACAAATTAGTTTGCTTGGTAGCACATATTAGTACGGTGTGAGAACACGAGTTAGTACAGTTTTGGAGCACAAATTTTGCCAAAAAAATTGTCAAAACCTATTAACATGGGAAATAGTTTTAAAGATCTCGGCATAAGAAATTAAACAATGAAAATAGATTGTAATTTAGATGCACGGTTCATGAGATATGTCGTTTAAAAATGGATCTAAGAAAAAAAAAGAACAAACAGCTAGCCTCCCAAAACATAGCACATATGAGAAAATCCATCAAAATATTTTGGTACCGACACATAGGCTCCAAATGACCCTATACTATATTTTTTAGGGGAAAACATATACTTTATTGATCGAATTCCACATAGAGTGAGATAATGCTTACATTATGTGGCTGACCAAAGTCATATGTGGTTTGTTGGTCAGTTCCAAAAACTTAGCACAAATTTGATACGCGAGGCCCGCTCCAAATTTCAAGTCATTCGGAATCTGAGCAACTCTCAGCAAAAAAGACAAATCGGACCAAAACAGTACATGAACAGTAAACATTTTTACAAACCCCCAATTTGTTTTTTTTGCTGAGAGCTCCTTAGATGTCCGAATGATTTGAAAATTGGAGTGGACCTCACGCATAAAATTGTCTACCGCACAATTGTTTTTGAAATTTTTCTAGTATTTGTTTTGATTTTTTTCGTCAACGTGGGTGCAGAGATGGATTTTCTCCTATACCATGTAGCGACCCGACCTCAGATGGTCAAGTCTCTGTGCATAAATGTCATCCCTGGATCGGTAATCCTGACACACACAATACTCGAAGGATTTATAACAGAGTAGAAATCACACACTTATTACATCGATAGTCTCAAAGAGAACTTATTACAATAATATGGCTTAATGCCATCTAAATATGATAACAGCGGAAGGCTTGGAAGATAAAGTGAGTCCATCAACTCCAACGGCATAGCTGAGTGCATGACAAACGACCTAGCGCACCTTACTCTTCGTCTAAAGAGTCTACAACATGATATGTTGTAGCCCGAAAACGGGTCAGCACATGGAATATGATGGCAATGTAACACAGTAGAGTGATACGTCTCCGTCGTATCTACTTTTCCAAACACTTTTGCCCTTGTTTTGGACTCTAACTTGCATGATTTGAATGGAACCAAACCGGCCTGACGTTGTTTTCAGCAGAATTGCATGGTGTTATTTTTGTGAAAAAATAAAAGTTCTCGGAATGACCTGAAAATCAACAGAGAATATTTTTGAAATATATAAAAAATACTGGAAGAAGAATCCACGTCAGGGGGCCCACACCCTGTCCACGAGGGTGGGGCGCGCCTACCCCCCTGGGCGCGCCCCCTGCCTCGTGGGCCCCCTGACGCTCCACCGACCTCAACTCCAACTCCATATATTCATGTTCGGGGAGAAAAAAATCATAGAGAAGGATTCATCGCGTTTTACGATACGGAGCCGCCGCCAAGCCCTAAACTCTCTCGGGAGGACTGATCTGGAGTCCATTCGGGGCTCCGGAGAGGGGAATCCATCGCCATCGTCATGATCAACCTTCCTCCATCACCAATTTCATGATGCTCACCGCCGTGCATAAGTAATTACATCGTAGGATTGCTAGATGGTGATGGGTTGGATGAGATTTATCATGTAATCGAGCTAGTTTTGTTAGGGTTTGATCCCTAGTATCCACTATGTTCTGAGATTGATGTTGCTATGACTTTGCTATGCTTAATGCTTGTCACTAGGGCCCGAGTGCCATGATTTCAGATCTAAACCTATTATGTTTTCATGAATATATGTGAGTTCTTGATCCTATCTTGCAAGTCTATAGTCACCTATTATGTGTTATGATTCGTTAACCCCGAAGTGACAATAATCAGGACCATTACCGGTGATGACCGTAGTTTGAGGAGTTCATGTATTCACTATGTGTTAATGCTTTGGTCTGGTACTCTATTGAAAGGAGGCCTTAATATCCCTTAGTTTCCAATAGGACCCCGCTGCCACGGGAGGGTAGGACAAAAGATGTCATGCAAGTTCTTTTCCATAAGCACATATGACTGTATTCAGAATACATGCCTATATTACATTGATGAACTGGAGCTAGTTCTGTGTCACCCTATGTTATAACTATTGCATGATCAATCGCATCCGACATAATTCTCCATCACCGATCCATTGCCTACGAGCTTCTCATATATTGTTCTTCGCTTATTTACTTTTCCGTTGCTATTGTTACAATCACTACCAAACCAAAAAATATTACTTTGCCACCGTTACCACTACTATCATATTACTTTGCTACTAAACACTTTGCTGCAGATATTAAGTTTCCAGGTGTGGTTGAATTGACAACTCATATGCGAATACTTGAGAATATTCTTTGGATCCCCTTGTGTCGAATCGATAAATTTGGGTTGAATACTCTACCCTCGAAAACTGTTGTGATCCCCTATACTTGTGGGTTATCAAGACTATTTTTTGGCGCAGTTGCCGGGGATCATAGCTCTATTCTTTGAGTCACTTGGGATTTATATCTGCTTATCACTATGAAGAACTTGAAAGATCAAAGAACCAAGATTTTTCCCTCAACTACGAGAGGAGGTAAGGAACTGCCATCTAGCTCTGCACTTGATTCACCTTCTGTTTTGAGTAAACTTGCGACACCTACACATGCTATTGATTCTGATAGGTTGCATGTTATTGATGATGCCACTTCTGCTTTGCATGATACTTATGATGAAACTACTTCTATGCTTGATAATAATGTGCCACTAGGTGAATTTCTTGATGAACAACTTGTTAGGGCTAGAGAGAATGAGATTATTGAACCCGGTAATATTGATGAAAGTGATGATGAAGATTCTCCCCCTAGATATGAATTGCATGTTGTTCCTCAGGGTTATGTTATGGATGAAGAAACTTCTAGAGACTTTCTTGCTTGCAATGATAGATCTCATCTTAAGAAATTATTTTCTAAGCTTAAAGAAAAATCTTTGAATGCTAGAATGAAATATGACCCTGCTTTTGCTACTTCACCTATCTTTATTACTGATAAGGATTATGATTTCTCTGTCGATCCTGAGTTAATTACTTTGGTTGAATCTGATCCTTTTTATGGTTATGAATCTGAAACTGTTGTGGCACATCTTACTAAATTAAATGATATAGCCACCCTCTTTACACATGATGAGAAAACTCGCTATTACTTTATCCTTAAGTTGTTTCCGTTCTCATTAAAGGGTGATGCTAAAACATGGTTTAATTCTCTTGATCCTGGTTGTGTGCGTAGTCCCCAGGATATGATTTATTACTTCTCTACTAAATATTTCCCCACTCATAAGAAACAAGCTGCTTTAAGGGAAATATATAATTTTGTGCAAATTGAAGAAGAGAGTCTCCCACAAGCTTGTGGGGGGGGGGCTTCTCCGATTACTTAATGCTTTGCCTGATCATCCTCTCAAGAAAAATGAAATACTTGATATCTTTCATAATGGACTAATCGATACTTCCAGAGACCACCTGGATAGTTGTGCTGGTTGTGTTTTCAGGGAAAGAACTGTTGATCAAGCTGAATTGCTATTGAATAATATGTTGACTAATGAAAATAATTGGACACTTCCTGAACCAACTCCTAAGCCAACTCCGAAGAAAAGGGGTATTCTATTTCTCAGTCCTGAAGATATGCAAGAGGCAAATAAATCTATGAAAGAAAAAGGTATTAAAACTGAATATGTTAGGAATTTACCACCTATTGAAGAAATACATGGTCTTAATTTGCCGCCTGTTGAAGAAATACATGGTCTTGATAACCCAACACAGGTAGAAAAGGTAAATTCTCTCTATAGATTTGATAAATGTGAAATCCCATTTATTAAGTTTGCTAGCCCATGCTTGGATGAGTTTGATGACTTTATGGTTAAACAAGAAAACTTCAATGCTTATGTTGGTAGACAATTGAAATACAATGCTAATATGCTTGAACACTTGGGTGATTATATGCCTAATGTTAAAGGTGAACTTAAACTTATTAGTAAACATGCTTCTATGGTTACACACTCAAGTAGAACAAGTGCTTAAAGCTCAGAATGATTTGCTCAATGAATTAAATAATAAGAAGAATGATAATGTTGTTAGAGTTATGACTAGAGGTGGTAAAATGACTCAGGAACCTTTGTATCCTGAGGGCCATCCTAAGAGAATTAAGCAGGATTTCTCAGAGAATTAATGTAGATGTACCTAGTCCTTCTAAAAGGAACAAAAAGAAAAATGATAGGACTTTGCATGCTTCTAGTGAACTTGTTGTTGACACACCTGAGAATCCCAATGATATTTCTATTTTTGATGCTGAAACACAATCTGGTAATGTACATGAATCTAGTGATAATGTTAATGATGATGTTCATGTTGATGCTCAACCTAGTAATGGCAATGATGTAGAGATTGAACCTGTTGTTGATCTTGATAATCCACAATCAAAGAATCAACGTTATGATAAGAGAGACTTTGTTGCTAGGAAGCACGGTAAAGAAAGAGAACCATGGGTTCAGAAACCCATGCCTTTTCCTCCTAAACCATCCAAGAAAAAGGATGATGAGGATTTTGAGCGCTTTGCTGAAATGATTAGACCTATCTTTTTGCATATGCATTTGACTGATATGCTTAAAATGAACCCTGATGCCAAATATATGAAGGAAATTGTTACTAATAAAAGAAAGATACCAGAAGCTGAAATTTCCACCATGCTTGCTAATTACACTTTTAAGGGTGGAATACCAAAGGAACTAGGAGATCCAGGAGTACCAACTATACCATGCTCCATTAAAAGAAACTATGTTAAAACTGCTTTATGTGATCTTGGAGCCGGTGTTAGTGTTATGCCTCTCTCTTTATATCGTAGACTTGATTTGAATAAGTTGACACCTACTAAAATATCCTTGCAAATGGCTGATAAATCAACTGCTATACCTGTCGGTATTTGTGAGGATGTGCCTGTTGTGGTTGCAAACATTACTATTCTAACGGTCTTTGTTGTTCTTGATATTCCCGAGGACGATAGTATGTCCATTATTCTTGGAAGACCCTTTTTGAATACTGCAGGGGCTGTTATTGATTGCAACAAAGGCAATTTCACTTTTCATGTTAATGGTAATGAGCATATGGCACACTTTCCGAGGAAACAACCTCAAGTCCACATTATCAATTCTATTGGAAAATTTTCAACAATCACTAATGGAGGTTTTGAATTTCCTCTTCCTACTGTCAAGAAGAAATATGATATTCTTATTGTTGGGGACATGCATATCCCCATTGAGGTAACCTAGTGTTATTCAAAATTTCACCGGTTTCATGTTACTCGAAATGAGTTTGTTAACAAGACCTGATCAACCTTGTTAATGGATTCCTTTTGATGAGCATTAGATGGATGAAGTTAGAAAGCACAACTCTCTGTACCCTCTTTTTAATTTATGTTATTTATATTAAATAAAGCAAAAATAGTATTTTCTGTCTGTTTTCTGAATTATCCATGCAAAAAAATACCCTGAAAATAAAAGTTCTCCAAATGCTCTGAAAATTAAATATGATTTTTTCTAGAATATTTGAGAATATCTGGCATTAAAAACACAGCAGGGGAGCAGCCATGTGCCCACGAGGGTGGAGGGCGCACCCACCCCCCTTGGTGCGCCCCCTGTCTCGTGGACCCCACATGGGTCCCCTCCACTTATTCCAGCCACCACACACTCCTTCCTCCCCAAAAAATCACCAACTAGCTCAAACCCGAGTTCTTGCTCATCTTACTGCCATTTTCGATCTCCTTGCTCAAAGCTCCATTCACAAAACTGCTTTGGGGGATTTTGGTGTGTAACTCCTCCAATGGTCCAATTAGTTTTTATTCTAGTGCTTTATTCATTGCAATTTTTTGCTGGTTAGGTGACCCTGTTCTTGAGCTTGCATGTCAAATTTATGTGGTCAAAAGTAGTTTTAATGCATGATATATCCTCTAGGCACTTGTAGGAGTAGTTGCTATCAATTTTGTTGAGTTTGGTTCACTTTTATTTTAAGTTACTAAAAATTTCAGAAATTTTTTAGAGGAAGAAATATGTTTAGGAAATGTACCAAGGTGGTTCCTCAAGGAAGCAAGGACCCAGGCCCGCAATACGCGAGCCGGATAATGAACCACCAAGGGATGCTCAAGTGCGGCCTTGTGAATGGTGAAAGCACAAGTGCTCCCTGGGTGATTTTGGTAATTAATGCCAACATATCTATTGTTGGACTAATGCTTCTACCTACTACCTCTCTCTCAGTTTACAGGGCGTGCGCGTATCCCTAGGTCGTCAATTTGACCAATCTAATACAAGTCATATATTACAAAAAAATATACCAACATAAACTTCGGAGTTTCTACTTTCAAAAGGTATAATTTTTGTGTTATATAGTTTATATTAGGGTGATAAAATTGGCAACCTAGGTATACGCGCAGGACTTGTAAATTGAAACGGAGGTAGTAGTATGTTTCAGATAAGTTCAACAATGGAGTGGCATGGACTAGAGGATGTGGAACCCCTTCAAGATGCTGAGGACAAAGGATTGGCTCAAGCTCAAAGCTCAGGACTCTACATTTTATTTTAGTGATCCAAGATCACATTGAGTCCATAGGAAAGCCAATACTATTAAGAGGGGATGAGGTGTTGCTCAATGGCTTGCTTGCTCAAAGTGCTTAATGATATGCTCCAAAGCCCTCAACCACATTCTCATATCCACATATGTTCCAAACCAAAAGTCAAACTCGGTCCCATCGAAACTTTCTATCCGGCGCCACCGAGTTCTCTTGACATAGCCACTGCCAGAAACCATAACCAATTCGGTCTCACCGAGATGGGCCTGCAAACTCTCTGTTGCCTATTGCAATAATTTTGGTCCCACCGAGGTATGCAATCGGTCCCACCGAGTTTGCTTGGCCAACTCTCTATTTTGCTTATTACCCAAATCGGCCCCACCGAGTTTGTGTAATCAGTCAAACCGAGATGAGGCTTTACCCTAACCCTAGCACATCGGTCCCACCGAGTTGTTCCAGTCTGTCCCATCGAGATTCCCAACGTTCACTTTTTGAACTAAATCGGTCTGACCGAGTTGTATGATTCGGTCCCACCGAGTTTGGTGATTTGTGTGTAACGGTTAGATTTTGTGTGGAGGCTATTTATACCCCTCCACCCACTCTTCATTCGTGAAGAGAGCCATCAGAACATGCCTACACTTCCAACATACATTTTCTGAGAGAGAACCACCTACACTTGTGTTGAGGTCAAGATATTCCACTCCAACCACATAAATCTTGATCTCTAGCCTTCCCCAAGTTGCTTTCCACTCAAACCATATTTCCACCAAATCCAAATCCTGTGAGAGAGAGTTGAGTGTTGGGGAGACTATCATTTGAAGCACAAGAGCAAGGAGTTCATCATCAACACACCATTTGTTTACCTCTTGGAGAGTGGTGTCTCCTAGATTGGTTAGGTGTCACTTGGGAGCCTCCGTCAAGATTGTGGAGTTGAACCGAGGAGTTTGTAAGGGCAAGGAGATCGCCTACTTCGTGAAGATCTACCCGAGTGAGGCAAGTCCTTCGTAGGCGATGGCCATGGCGGAATAGACAAGGTTGCTTCTTCATGGACCCTTCGTGGGTGGGGCCCTCTGTGGACTCGCGCAACCGTTACCCTTCGTGGGTTGAAGTCTCCATCAACGTGGATGTATGATAGCACCACCTATCGGAACCATGCCAAAAATCTCCGTGTCTCCAATTGCGTTTGCACACTCCAATCCCAACCCTTTACATTCTTGCAACTTACATGCTTTACTTTCTGCTGCTCATATACTCTTGTCATCCTTGCTTGATATGTATTGTGAATGTTTAAATTTGTGCCAAAACTCTACTTAAACCTAAAGAAATTAAAAACTGCAACTTTTCTTGATTAGAGTCTATTCAACCCCCTCCCCCTCTAGACTTCACTTCTCAATTCTACAAATGGCCATCAGAGGACTTCATGGTTCGAGCAGGAATCAAGGAGGAATTTGAAGCATATGTGCGTAATGCCGATCTTGAGAGCTTCGTGGCAGATAAGTGTCGTCAGTACCACTACCTCACTGATTCCTTTGTGAGAAGGTTTGAATTTTCATCATCACACAATTCTCAAACTGTCCTGTTTGATCTTTATGATAAATCTTATACCATGGACTGAGAAGATTTTAACACTGCTTGTAAACTCCCAAAGTGGGGTAATGTTAGTGAACCTTGCAAATCTGAATATAGAGACTTTCTTGCTAGTATAACTGTGGGGGAATCTAGGGAAATCACGCAAGCTACCATAGGGAGCATTCATTTTCATGTTATACATTATTTTGCTCTCTTTATAGGTAGATGCATAAATGGTAAGGATGAGGCATGTCACATGTGTGTGCCAGATCTTAGTGTTCTCAGAGTGATGTATTAGGAGATAGACAATATAACTTGGGGGCCATTGTTGCACGCAGGTTGCATAATAACAAAATTAATGGGGATTTCTTTGGTGGAATTTATGCAACCCATTTAGCTGATTTTCTTGAGATACCCATATGTGGAGATGATATTGAGTTGCCTCCTGCTTATTTAGATTATAATGCCATGGTTCGTCATCAGTTTGTTGAGAGGAACAATTAGTTCCTCCAGTATTGACTAATCTTTGACAGACGATGCACCTATCATGTCGCTCTCCCTGCTCCTGCCTTCGTTGACTTTCAGGCAAAAGGGATATATGTTATAACTAGGGAGGAGGCGACCGAGTACGAGAGGAGGACGGAGGCAGCTCGCCTCCAAGCTGCAGCCCGTCAGGCAATAGCTGATGCATCTTAGTACGACCCCACCTTCAACTTCAGATATCCACCAGGCCATCCATGGGCATAGACCAACTTAGGCCAAAAGCCTAAGCTTGGGGGAGTACATATTTCTCACCGACATTACATTCATGTTCACACACTCATGCCTGTTGTCAGTGCTCATACTCTTTCATTGTTCCATGCTAGTTTATTTTCATTTTCTCGTTTTCTTCTTGTGTGTTTGAAAAACCTTAAGAAAAACAAAAAATAGTTGTAGCTTTTAGTTAGTTTACTTCCATGCCTGTAGTAGTAATTAAAAGAAAACCCAAAAAGATTTCTCGTCCTTCTTTTTCTTCTTGGGAGCATTCCCGTGTAAATAGTTTTGTTTCTTTTCCTTCCTTTGGGGTCGAGAAGAGAATACCATGATGAAAATGTTGAGTGGCTCTTATATGCATTATTGTTGATCTAACAAAGAGCCCATATTACCTTGTCTTCTCTCTTGAATTGAATGCTTGTAGATTCCAGCTTAGTCCAATGCACGTGCACTATTATTATTACCCACACTATTCGGTCGTGCAAGTGAAAGGCAATAATGATGATTATATGATGAACTTATTGAGATGAGGAAAGCTAGTATGAACTCGACCTCTCTTGTTTTTCTAAATATGATCAGTCCGTCGTTCCTGATTCAGCCTATTATGAAAGAAACATATTTGCAATGAAAATTAGAGATTATAGTTGCTTATGCCATGCTTAATTAGCTAGGAGCTTATAATGGTTTACCTTGTGCGCCAACATGCTAAAATGTTTGTGATGTGGTATGATAGGGTGGTATCCTCTTTTGAATGATTCGAGTGGCTTGACTTGGCACATGTTCATGCATGTAGTTGAAACAAAATCAACATAGCCTCTACGATATTTATGTTCATGGTGCATTATATCCTACTCATGCTTGCATTCGGTGTCGATTAATTTTAATGCATGTTCATGACTGTTGTTGCTCTCTAGCTGGTCGCTTCCCAGTCTTTTTCTAGCCTTCACTTGTACTAAGCGGGAATCCTGCTTGTGCATCCAATTCCATAAACCCCAAAGTTATTCCATATGAGTCCACCATACCTACCTATATACGATATCTACCTGCCGTTCCAAGTAAATTTTTATGTGCCAAACTCTAAACCTTCAAATAAACATTCTATTTTGTATGCTCGAATAGCTCATGTATCAACTAGGGTTGTCTGTATCCTCCATGCTAGGCGGGTTATTCTCAAGAGGAGTGGACTCCGCTCCTCATTCACGAGAAAATGGCTGGTCACCGGGATGCCCAGTCCCATGGTCAAATCAAATCAAAATAATTGCAAACAAAACTCCCCCAGGATTGTTGTTAGTTGGAGGCACCCGTTGTTTCGGGCAAGCCATGGATTGATGCTTGTTGGTGGTGGGGGAGTATAAACTTTACCATTCTGCTTGGGAACCGCCTATAATGTGTGTAGCATGGAAGATATCGAGATCTCTCGGTTGTTATGTTGACAATGAAAGTATACTGCTCAAAGTATTATTCATATCTATTTCAAAACTGAGCACTGGCACCTCTACAAATCCCTGTTTCCCTCTGTGAAGGGCTTATCTATTTACTTTTATGTTGAGTCATCATCCTCTTATTAATAAGCACCAGTTGGAGAGCACCTCTGTCATTTGCATCCATTACTGTTAGTTTACATTGAGAATGAATATGACTGGATCTCTTTTACCATGAATTACAATGTCTAGTCAATCCTTGATCTTTAAAGGTGCTCTGCATTTAGGTTTTGCGGTCTCAGAAAGGTCTAGCGAGATACCATCTTGTTATATCATATCATGATTGTTTTGAGAAAGTGTTGTCATCCGAGATTTGTTATTATTGCTCGCTAGCTGATTATGCCATTGATATGAGTAAACATGAGACCTAAATGTTATTGTGAATATGGTTAGTTCATAATCTTTGCTGGAAAATTTAATACTGGCTTTACATATTTACAACAACAAGAGAAAACAGAGTTTGTTAAAGGTTTTCTTTATCACTTTCGGTTTATCAACTGAATTGCTTGAGGACAAGCAAAGGTTTAAGCTTGGGGGAGTTGATACGTCTCCATCGTCTCTACTTTTCCAAACACTTTTGCCCTTGTTTTGGACTCTAACTTGCATGATTTGAATGGAACTAACCCAGACTAACGTTGTTTTCAGCAGAATTGCCATGGTGTTATTTTTGTGCAGAAATAAAAGTTCTCGGAATGACCTGAAAATCAACGGAGATTATTTTTGGAATATATAAAAAATATTAGAAGAAGAATCCACGTCAGGGGGCCCACACCCTGTCCACGAGGGTGGGGCGCGCCTACCCCCCTGGGCGCGCCCCCTGCCTCGTGGGCCCCCTGACGCTCCACCGACCTCAACTCCAACTCCATATATTTGTGTTCAGGGAGAAAAAATCAAAGAGAAGGATTCATCGCATTTTACGATACGGAGCCGCCACCAAGCCCTAAACTCTCTCGGGAGGGCTGATCTGGAGTCCGTTCGGGGCTCTGGAGAGGGGAATCCATCGCCATCGTCTTCATCAACCTTCCTCCATCACCAATTTCATGATGCTCACCACTGTGCGTGAGTAATTCCATCGTAGGCTTGTTGGACGGTGATGGGTTGGATGAGATTTATCATGTAATCGAGTTAGTTTTGTTAGGGTTTGATCCCTAGTATCCACTATGTTCTGAGATTGATGTTGCTATGACTTTGCTATGCTTAATGCTTGTCACTAGGGCCCGAGTGCCATGATTTCATATATGAACCTATTATGTTTTCATGAATATATGTGAGTTCTTGATCCTATCTTGCAAGTCTATAGTCACCTATTATGTGTTATGATCCGTTAACCCCGAAGTGACAATAATCGGGACCATTATTGGTGATGACCGTAGTTTGAGGAGTTCATGTATTCACTATTTGTTAATGCTTTGGTCCGGTACTCTATTAAAAGGAGGCCTTAATATCCCTTAGTTTCCAATAGGACCCCGCTGCCACGGGAGGGTAGGACAAAAGATGTCATGCAAGTTCTTTTCCATAAGCATGCATGACTATATTCGGAATACATGCCTACATTACATTGATGAACTTGAGCTAGTTCTGTGTCACCCTGTGTTATAACTGTTGCATGATCGATCGCATCCGACAGAATTCTCCATCACCGATCCATTGCCTACGAGCTTCTCATATATTGTTCTTCGCTTATTTACTTTTCCGTTGCTGTTGTTACAATCACTACAAAACCCAAAAATATTACTTTGCAATCGTTACCACTACTATCATATTACTTTGCTACTAAACACTTTGCTGCAGATATTAAGTTTCTAGGTGTGCTTGAATTGACAACTCGGCTGCTAATACTTGAGAATATTCTTTGGCTCCCCTTGTGTCGAATCAATAAATTTGGGTTGAATACTCTACCCTCGAAAACTGTTGTGATCCCCTATACTTGTGGGTTATCATAGAGCAATGAATAGGTAAATGCTATCACTACATGCATATATGCCTGGTGGAGGCTCTATGATTATAATTTTTTGTGAAAAGCCAATTTTTTCCTACAACAAAAGAATATATTTTGTTTAACTATCATGGTAGTTGTTAAACATTTAGAAGGTTCCTCCAACTCAATCCCAATTAGAAAGTAATTAGCAACCCAACAAATTAAGTAAGAGAGTGATGAGATCAATATAATAATCCAAGATCCAGATACTCAAGATGTCCATAACCTGGGACACGGCTAACCATGATTAATTTTTTCACTCTGTAGAGGTTTGTGCACTTTTCCCCACAAGACTCGATCTCCTCCGTTGGATTTCTCGCACTACATGGTGTTTGAGAAACGGATGATCAAGACACAGTTTTTCAGAAGCATTAACTCTAACCCCGGGTAGACCATACCAACCTACATCCCCTACATCTACTAGCCTACCACTGTAAGAGGTCATGCAACTTACTCCACTATGCTAGAGCCCATAATAGCTTGCGGATGAACACGAAAGTTTCTAGCATGAATAATCTTATGATCCCTTTGAGCCTGGGTGGCGAACCATAGGATGATCACACGGGTACTCCGGGATATCCTAGGACAACACTGGATTCTCCAGGTGCCCTCAACCAATCCACCCAGATGTGTGTTTAAGTATCGACCTTAAGTTAACCATTAATTAACAATATCACATCTTTCATGGATACACTCAAACCCAATCCACGTCTATGAGCATAGCATGGCAATATAAGCATAACGTTGAAGTAACTCCCAAGGGTTTCATAATAAAAGGGCAATAGGTTCTACCTCATCATCTACTTCCCAAACCCACATGTTAAGAGATCCTACTCATGCAATGTTTAAGGGTTTTAACTAATGCATAAAAACTGGGTAAGAAAAGAGTATGATCAAAGTGTTACTTGCCTTGCTAATGATCCGCAAAACCTAGTGTCTCGTAGTAGCACGCTGCCCACTTCTGGAATTCTATTGCAAACAAACAATAACATACATAAGCAATCAAGCAAAGATGCACGGGTAAAACTCAAATAAGAAGATCGAATCTGAAAACTCAACTAAAGAGATTCGATCTGCAAAAAGAATCAATCGAATCGGAGCTACGAAATTTAAACTACAGTCAAAAGAACTTTGAAATCAAAACTTCTTGAAACCAAATTTTAAATTTGTCAAAACCTTGTTCAAGTTGATTAAATATAAAGAGGGGCTCGAGACGAATATTTTGGCGTTGGTTTCACTGGATTTTGACAAACGGTTGAAAAGTAACGAGGGTTTGAAGATCATGGGCTAATCTACGATAAAAATAATCGTGGATAGGTCCCTGGCCGAAAAATAAAATAAAAAGAAAAGACTAACGAATGAACGTTCGCTGTCTGAACCTAACCAACGAACAACGTTCGTTTAAACAAACGATCGGACGAACGTCCGCTAAGTAAATAAACCGACGAAAAAACAATCTAAGAAAATAAACCGAAAACCTAAAAAACCAGGGTTAACTGAGAGAAGAACCAACCGGTCAACACGGCGGCTCTGGCGAGATCCGGCGCGGCGGCGCGGCACGGTCGGGACGGCGGCGGGCGGCGCGACGGCGGCGAGCGGCGTCGGCATCAGCGGCTGGCGGGGGCCGCGCGGGCGGCGCTAGGGTTTTGGCAGCGGGGCGGCTGGGTAGGCTGGGGCGGCTCGGCCTCGCCTTATAAAGGCCTGGCGGCAGTGTCCGGGTCGGAAACGGCTCGTTAGGTTGGTGCGCATTTTTTTTTTAAAAACTAACAGAGTAAAATAAATAAAAAAATACCAAACAGAGTCCAAAAATCCTGAAATAATTTTTTACGGTCCTCTAATAATATTTCGGACAAAGTGAAAATTTATTTGGGCTAAGAATGCAATTTTGATAAATGCATAATTTTCTAATTCAAATAAAATAGCAATAAAATCCGAATAAAAATATTTTTTGATTTTAACATTTTTCCTCCAATATTTCATTTAGTTTGAAGAGGTCGTATTATCTCCTCTCGTATATTTTTATTATGAAATATTTTTGGAGAGAAAAATAATAAAACCAAAATGATCCTCTTTCCAATATTTGAAAAATTCAAATATGAAAATCGTGAAATCCCCAACTCTCTCCGTGGGTCCTTGAGTTGCTCAGAATTTTCTAGGATCGCAAAACCAAATGCAATAAAATATGATATGCATGAATGACCTATGTATAACATTCCAAATTGAAAATTTGGGATGTTACAAACCTACCCCCTTGAGATGAATCTCGCCCTCGAGATTCGGGTTGGCTAGAAAATAGGTGTGGGTGGTCTTTCCGTAGATCATCCTCTCGTTCCCAGGTGGCTTCATCCTCGGTATGGTGGCTCCACTAATCTTTGCAAAACTTGATAATCTTACTGCATGTGACTCGGCTGACAAACTCGAGAATCTTGACTAGTTTCTCCTCATAAGTCAAATCACTATCCAACTGAATTGCTTCCAGGGGCATTGTATCTCTCAGAGGGATATCGGCCATCTCTGCATGGCATTTCTTCAACTGGGAAACGTGAAACACATCATGAACTCCTGACAGTCCTTCGGCTAACTCCAACTTGTAGGCTACTTCTCCCATACGTTCCAAAACTCGTATGGTCCTACAAATCTTGGGGCTAACTTTCCCTTAACTCCAAAATGTTAGCCTCCTCACAGAGTTGACACATGAAGATACGCTCTGCCTCCAATTTCACAGACTACCTCCTTGCGTTTCGAGTCTGCATAACTCTTCTGCCTGAACTGAGCTACCTTCAGTATGTCTCGAATCAGCTTAACCTTCTCTTCTGACTCTTTAATTAAATCTGGTCCAAACAACTGACGGTCTCCAACTTCATCCCACATCAACGGTGTCCTGCACCTCCGTCCATATAAAGCTTCGAAAGGTGCCATCTTCAAACTGGCCCGGTAGCTATTGTTGTATGAGAACTCCGCGTAAGGCAAATTGTCATCCCAACTAGATCCATAATCGAGCGCACAAGCTCTCAAGATGTCTTCCAGAATCTGATTGACTCTATCGGTCTATCCATCTGTCTGCGGATGAAAAGCCGTACTAAACTCTAGTCTAGTCCCCAAAGTCTGGTGCAGCTGATGCCAAAACTTTGAAGTGAATTGTGGTCCTCTATTCTACACGATGGTGCTCAAAACTCCATGCAGACATACGATTCTGGTCATGTATATCTTGGCCAGCTTCGCACTCGTATAGGTGGTTTTCACTGGGATAAAGTGAGACACTTTGGTCAACTGATCAACTACTATCCAGATAGAGTCATATCCCGATCGGGTCCTGGGTAATCCGGTGATAAAATCCATGCCAAGCTTATCCCACTTCCATTCGGGTATCGGCATAGGCTGCAGTAATCCTGCTGGCTTCTGATGTTCCGCCTTCACTCTCTGACATACATCACATACCGCTACATACTCGGCAATATCTTTCTTCATTCCTATCCACCAGAAACGCTCCTTCAAATCCAAATACATCTTGGTGTTTCCGGGGTGTATCGTGTATGGCGAGTCATGAGCCTCCTGTAGTATCAACTTCCTGATCTCTGCATTATTGGGTACATAAACACGGTCCTCCAACCACAAGGTGTCATCCTCATCCTCACAAAAACCTTTGGCCTTTCCCTTGCTCATTTTCTCCTTTATCTCGGCAATTTCTTTGTCATCCTTCTGAGCTTCTCGAATCTTTCCCAATAATGTTGACTGAACCTCCAATGCTGCAACAAAACCTCTAGAAACTATCTCCAAACGAAGTTCCCGGAGATCCTCGGCTACCTCCTTTGGTAACCCTCCCGTTAAGAGAGTATTAACATAACTGGCCTCACATTCTTCGGTCCATTTGAACTTGGTGTCCTTCTTCAGCAACTCTGTCATGGTCTTTGCAATCTTAGAGAAATTTTCAATGAATATTCGATAATATCCCGTGAGTCCAAGAAAACTGCGGATCTCTCCAACTGAGGTGGGTGCCAACCACTCAGTGACTGACTGAACCTTAGTAGGGTCTACTGCTATACCTTCTCCTGATATAACATGTCCAAGGTATCCAACTTCCTTCAACCAAAACTCACATTTGCAGAACTTTGCATATAACTGATGTTCCCTGAGCTTCTTGAGAACTAAACGCAAATGCTCCTTGTGCCCCTCTTCATTCTTCCAGTATACCAGAATATCATCAATGAACACCACGACAAACTTATCCAAGAACTCCATGAACACTTTATTCATCATACTCATGAAATAGGCAGGGGCGTTAGTCAATCCAAATGACATAATCGTGTACTCATATAGCCCGTACCTTGTGGTGAAAGCTGTCTTACGTATATCCTGCTCTCGGATCTTCAGCTTGTGGTACCCTGATCGTAGATCGATCTTGGAAAATACTTTAGCTCCTTGCATCTGGTCAAACAAATCATTTATCGTCGGTAGTGGGTACTTTTTCTTGATCGTCACTTCATTCAATGCACGATAGTCAACCACCATTCTCAGATATTTATCCTTCTTCTCAACCAAGAGCACTGGGGCTCCCCATGGTGACGAGCTTCGTCGAATGTAACCTTTCTCCAATAACTCCTTAATCTATTTCTTAATCTCCTCCAGATCATTTGCGGGCATCTGGTATGGTCTCTTCGATATTGGTCCGGTGCCTGGCAATAGCTCTATCAAAAACTCAATGTCTCGATCCGGTGGCATGCCTGGTAGTTCCTCTGGAAATACATCCGGGTAATCCTTCACTACATGCACCTCCTCTTGAACAACGCCTGTGAGGGAGTTTAGGTGAGTCCTCTTTGGTGTATGCCTGGATACATACTTAATCCTTTTTCCTCCGAGGTGGTGAGCAGAATTGACCTACTAGCACAATCAATGTTTCCTCCATACTTCGATGGCCAATCCATACCCAGTATCACGTCCAATCCTTGTGACTCCAGAAGTACTAGGTCTGAGGGGAAAATATGGTTGCCAATGTTTAAGGGTAACCGGTCGCACCATCGGCTGACCATATACTCTGCCCCTGGTGAGCTTACTAACAAGGGTGTCCTAAGGGCTAAGGTGGGTAACTTAAACTTGTCCACAAATCCCCTTGAAATTTATGAATGCAATGCACCAGTATCAAAAAGAAGGAGAGCGGTAAATGACTTAACCAAAAACTTACCGATAACTGCATCTGGCTGCTCTTCAACCTCCTCCACGTTCACGTGGTTCACTGTCCCTTGTTGAAAGGGTTGGGCTTCTTCCTAGAGCTTCCATTGCCATTTCCATTCTTTGCTTCAGGACATTCGGTGGCATAATGTCCAGTCTTCCCGCACTTGAAGCAAGTAACATGACTTAGATCCCTCTTGGCGGGTGTGGCTGGGTTAGAGCGGTTCTGATTACTTCCTGCTCCATTCCCGTTTCCATTTTTGGGGCCACTGTGGTTATGCGAACTTCCTCCATTGTGGTTATGTCCTCCATGGTTATGGGTATATCCTCCCGAGTTCGGGGTGAAACGAGGTTTCTGCCGAGCTCCTGAATTGTACTTCCCTTGTCCATTCTTCCTTTTGCGGCTCTCAATCTGCTGCTGCTTCCCTTCAATCATAAGAGCCTTATCTACCAACTCCTAGTAGTTGTTAAATGTTGCCACCATTAACTGCATACTCATCTCATCATTCAGCCCTTCCATAAACTTCTCCTATTTCGTGGCTTTTGTGGCCACGTCATCTGGGGCATAACGAGCTAACTTGCTAAACTCATCCACGTACTGCCCCACAGTATGGTTGCCCTGGCGTAAATTACGAAACTCACGCTTCTTCATGCTCATAGATCCAGTTGAAACATGAGCAGTGCGGAACGCTTGCTGAAACTGTTCCCAAGTGACATTGGCTATAGGAAAAGTGGATGTGTAATTCTCCCACCATGATGCTGCAGGTCCATCCAATTGGTGTGCGGCAAAATGCACCTTCTCTACATCTGTGCAACCTGCGGTGGTCAACTCCCTTCCTATCCTGCATAGCCAGTCATCAGCAACTATTGGCTCGGTGCTACTGGAAAACACCGGTGGCTGCAACCTTAGAAAGCAGGCTAAGTTGTCAACTGGAGGGGGTGGCGGTGGGTTTTTGTTATTGTTGTTGCCTTGGTTCTGGACTAGCAACTACATCAGTGTATTCTGATGTCGGATCAACTGAGTGAGCTCCGGTGGGAAGGTAAATCCGGGGTCACGTCTCGGAGGCATCTGATGGGTTTAGAGGGGAGAGATTAGAATAGAAAGAGGTCTAATTAGAAAGCACTACCCATATGCACATGAGTCAAACACAATCATATCACACCAAATCAATTTCAAGCAAGGGCATACAATCGATCTAACTACCGTTATAGTGCTCGGACTATACTATTTACATGGGGGAATACTACTGATCATATGGTGGACATCTATAAATTTTGATTGGTGGAAGACTCCATGATATCCGCTCCAGCTTCGTCTTCATAATCATCATCCCTACTGTCGGGGTCAGAGTCGGTGTCATCGATGATGATGTAGTCCTTGGGATGGTCGTCATCTCCTCCTGGCGCAGGGTCTACCATGAATACTCCGAGCTTCCTTGCCAGGTCGTCATTCTTCTCCACTAGTATTGTGATTTCTTCCTCGTATCTGTTGCGTGCAGACTTGAGTTCCTCTTCTAGCTCTGTGTTCCTGGTCATCACCTTCTTCAAATCTATCATGCTTGCGCACATCTGGTTCTCCTATCGACGAATGTGCTGGTTTGACTCCTGGATGAAAGCTGCAATGGACCTGTCTCTCCTAGTGCTGATCATCTCCCATTGCTCATCTCGGCGCCCACATATCTAGTAGATAGCGTCCTTCAGCTCCTATTTGTAGACTTCTCCTATGTGTCCCATAGCAATGTGGGCTGCCATGCTCTTGCCTAGACTCCAGGTTGGTGCATCAAAGGAAAACTCTATGGGCTCAGTGACTGGCGTGAATGTCCTTCCTGGAACTTGAACTCGAATCATCCAACGCTCCTCTTCTGGTAAAGTGGCGGTGTAGGTCCCGATGAAGCTTGGTATTCCAATGTTCAGGTACCTCGTGACTTCCTTCAAGTGTCTTTCAAAAGGTGTGTCTTCATCCGGCTGTGTAAACTTATTCCTTGTGTCCGCCATCCTATAGAGTAGAGGATGGAGAGAAGTCAGAAATGAGTAGAGAAGAGTGACCTATGGCGCATCTTAGTGGTCGTTTCCTACATTCATCGTGTGCTCTGATACCATCTTGTAGCGACCCGACCTCAGATGGTCAAGTCTCTGTGCATAAGTGTCATCCCTGGATCGGTAATGCTGACACACACAGTACTCGAAGGATTTATAACAGAGTAGCAATAACACACTTATTACATCGATAGTCTCAAAGAGAACTTATTACAACAATATGGCTTAATGCCATCTAAATACGATGACAGCGGAAGGCTTGGGAGATAAAGTGAGTCCATCAACTCCAACAGCATAGCTGAGTGCACGACAAACGACCTAGCGCACCTTACTCTTCATCTGAAAAGTCTGCAACATGATATGTTGCAGCCCGAAAACGGGTCAGCACATGGAATATGCTGGCAATATAACACAGTAGAGCAATGAACAGGTAAATGCTATCACTACATGCATATATGGCTGGTGGAGGCTCTATGGTTATAATGTTTTTGCGAATAGCCAATTTTTTCCTACAACAAAAGAATATATTTTATTTAATCATGGTAGTTGTTAAACATTGAGAAGGTTCCTCCAACTCAATCCCAATTAGAAAGTAATTAGCAACCCAACAAATTAAGTAATAGAGTGATGAGGTCAATATGATAATCCAAGATCCAGATACTCAAGATGTCCATAACCGGGGACACGGCTAACCATGATTAGTTTGTACACTCTGCAGAGGTTTGCGCACTTTTCCCCACAAGACTCGATCTCCTCTGTTGGATTTCTCGCACTACATGGTGTTTGAGAAACGGATGACCGAGACACAGTTTTTCAGAAGCATTAACTCTAACCCCGGGTAGACCGTACCAACCTACATCCCCTACATCTGCTAGCCTACCACTGGAAGAGGTCATGCAACTTACTCCACTATGCTAGAGCCCATAATAGCTTGTGCCTGCACACGAAAGTTTCTAGCATGAATAATCTTATGATCCCTTTGAGCCTGGGTGGCGAACCATAGGATGATCACACGGGTACTCCAGGATATCCTAGGACAACACTGGATTCTCCAGGTGCCCGCAACCAATCCACCCAGATCTGTGTTTAAGTAGCCACCTTAAGTTAACCATTAATTAACAATCTCACATCTGTCATGGATACACTTAAGCCCAATCCACGTCTATGAGCATAGTGTGGCAATATAAGCATAACATAGAAGTAACTTCCAAGGGTTTGATAATAAAAGGGCAATAGGTTCTACCTCATCATCTACTTCCGAAAACCCACATATTAAGAGATCCTACTCATGCAATGTTTAAGGGTTGTAACTAATGCATAAAAACTGGGTAAGAAAAGAGTATGATCAAAGTGTTACTTGCCTTGCTGATGATCCGCAAAACCTAGTGTCTCGTAGTAGCACGCTGCGCACTCCGAGAATTCTATTTCAAACAAACAATAGCATACATAAGCAATCAAGCAAGATGCACGAGTAAAACTCAAATAAGAAGATCGAATCTGAAAACTCAACCAAAGAGATTCGATCTGCAAAAAGAATCAATCGAATCGGAGCTACGGAATTTAAACTACGGTCAAAAGAACTTCAAAATCAAAACTGCTTGAAACCAGATTTTAAATTTGTCAAAACCTTGTTCAAGTTGATTAAACGGAAAGAGGGGCTCGAGACGAAGATTTTGGCATTGGTTTCACTAGATTTGGACAAACAGTTGAAAAGTTACGATGGTTTGAAGATCATGGGCTAATCTGCGATAAAAATAATCGCAGATAGGTCCCTGGCCGAAAAATAAAATAAAAAGAAAAGACTAATGAATGAACGTTCGCTGTCTGAACCTAACCGACGAACAACGTTTGTTTAAACGAACGATTGGACGAATGTCCGCTAAGTAAATAAACCGATGAAAAACCGATTTAAGAAAATAAATCGGAAACCTAAAAATACCAGGGTTAACCGAGAGAAAAACCGACCGGTCAACACGGT